>NW_027077534.1:0-168000 GCF_963924675.1 Phocoena phocoena
CAGTGAGACTTCATTGTAGTGCAGATTTCCTTTACAGGCTTGCTTGGTTGGCCAAAAAGGGCGTATGCGTTTTTTCTTGTATATATTCAGGAAAAAACGCATACGCACTTTTTGGCCAAGTGCATCATTGTCGACGTTGTGCCTCTTTTCCTATGCTTTCAGGGCAATTCCAGTCTACCCCCTGCAATCGTTTTCCTGAAATTCTGCCCGCTTTCAAGTCCCCTTCGCAGGCTTACTTCAATATACTTTTGGAAGATAGCTGTTATTTATAACTCTGTAGGTTTGTGAATTACAGTGCCCCTGAGCTCCTTTCTTCACCTCGCTTTCTTGTGAGCTGGGCACAAAACCGCAGGATTGCTTCAGGCCCTAATCTGTTTCCAGCAGGGCACACTGAGCCTTTGTTTAATTCCCCTTCCTGGTGGGCAATGAGCGTTACATTTGCCCGTGCAGACACCTACAGCTAGTCTCTCATTGGTTCTCCCTATTCCTGTTCATCTTGCACAGAAATTGCAAGCTGTGCCAAAGAGGAGTTTAAAGGCACTGACTCTCCAAGCGGGGAGAGTGTTAGTAAAGCAAATGGAATGTTGAACCCGAGGACCAGGATACGAAAACTGAGATGCATTTTAAATCGTTTCCCAATCACACGGTGGATGATACTCTGGGTTTCCCATGCATGTTTTAGCTGGAAGAAGAATCCCTTGAACCTGGAGAGTTGGGACCCATGGAATGGGTACCATGCAGTATGACTTCAAAGGGTCTGCATTTGCTCACCGAAACTCACCAATGCTATCAGCCTGAAGTGTCCAGCCTTATGTCTCAACCAGCTCTGGGTGTAGATGTGTTAAATCCCGGTTGCATCACATGTCCTGAGTGAATTATTTAAGAATTGCTCTCTATTTCACTGTCTTTGTGTTTTGTTTTCGAAATTTATTTTGATAATGGGATTTATCGGATTTTCACTGCTGCGTTTCGGCCGCTGTACACACGCTTGATTCTCTTACGGAGACATATATATCCATGGGTTTTAAGATTCTTCCTAGTCAGGTATATTCCTAGGCGTTGAATATGTGGTGTTGGGTCCATTTCGTTGAGCAAGGAGTAGGTCTTGTCTATTACATATTTGGCTTATGGAATGTTATCTGTGCTAATTTCAGTCTCTGGTTTTATGCAGCACCCCAAGGCCCCTTTCCCCATAAGCAAGCACTAGTTGATTTTCTAAATTTGAGACCCTGTTCTGTTTTGTAATTCAGTTCATGTATAGTCAAGTTTACTTTCCGTGTATTAGTGATATCTTATGATGTTTCTTTTTCTGTGTGACGTAGTTCACGTAGAATCACCGTACCTGCATCCACTCACTATGCCGCTATGGGCCTGATGACACAGATTTCATTGCTGAGTGATATTGCATTGTACGTACGTGCCACAACTTCTTTATCCATTTTTTGCTTTCTGGGATATTTACCTGATACTGTAGACGAGCTTCTTGTGAACACAGCCGTCCCAAATATTGGGGTGGCTGTCTGTTTTTAATTTCCGTAAGCTATAGGACCATAAGTGGAAGTGCCATAGGCTGTGTTGCTTTGTTTCTTACGTGTTTCAGGAAACACCATACACTTCTCCAGGGTGGCTGCTGGCAATTTACATCCTGCCAATCAGCATAACAAGGATCCCTGTTCTCCATATCCTGTCCTACCTTTCTGGATTTTACACTTTTTTCAGATGGCCCTTTTGCCCGGGGGGCAGTGAGCCTTCATTGTAGTGCAGATTTCCTTTACAGGCTTGCTTGGTTGGCCAAAAAGGGCGTATGCTTTTTTTCCTGAATATATTCAGGAAAAAACGCATACGCCCTTTTTGGCCAAGTGCATCATTGTCGACGTTGTGCCTCTTTTCCTATGCTTTCAGGGCAATTCCAGTCTACCCCATGCAGTGGTTTTCCTGAAACTCTGCCCCGCTTTCAAGTCCCCTTCGCAGGCTTACTTCAATATATTTTTGGAGGATAGCTGTCATTTATAACTCTGCAGGTTTGTGAACTACAGTGCACCTGAGCTCCTTTCTTCAACTCGCTTTCTTGTGAGCTGGGCACAAAACCGCAGGATTGCTTCAGGCCCTAATCTGTTTCCGGCAGGGCACAGTGATTCTTTGGATAATTCCTCTTCCTGGTGGGAAATGAGCGTTACATTTGCCCGTGCAGACACCTACAGCTAGTCTCTCATTGGTTCTCCCTATTCCTGTTCATCTTGCACAGAAATTGCAAGCTGTGCCCAACAGGAGGTTAAAGGCACTGACTCTCCAAGCGGGGAGAGTGTTAGTAAAGCATCTGGAATGGTGAACCCGAGGACCAGGATACGAAAACTGAGATGCATTTTAAATCGTTTCCCAATCACACGGTGGACGATACTCTGGGTTTCCCATGCATGTTTTAGCTGGAGGAAGAATGCCTTGAACCTGGAGAGTTGGGACCCATGGAATGGGTACCATGCAGTATGACTTCAAAGGGTCTGCATTTGCTCTCCGAAACTCACCAGTGCTATCAGCCTGAAGTGTCCAGCCTTATGTCTCAACCAGCTCTGTGTGTAGATGTGGTCAATCCCGGTTGCATCACATGCCCTGAGTGAATTATTTAAGAATTGCTCTCTATTTCACTGTCTTTGTGTTTTGTTTTCGAAATTTATTTTGATAATGGGATTTATCGGATTTTCACTGCTGCGTTTCGGCCGCTGTACACACGCTTGATTCTCTTACGGAGACATATATATCCATGGGTTTTAAGATTCTTCCTAGTCAGGTATATTCCTAGGCGTTGAATATGTGGTGTTGGGTCCATTTCGTTGAGCAAGGAGTAGGTCTTGTCTATTAGATATTTGGCTTATGGAAAGTTATCTGTGCTAATTTCAGTCTCTGGTTTTATGCAGCACCCCAAGGCACCTTTCCCCATAAGCAAGCACTACTTGGTTTTCTAAATTTGAGACCCTGTTCTTTTTTGTAATTCAGTTCATGTGTAGTCAAGTTTACATTCCGTGTATTAGTGATATCTTATGATGTTTCTTTTTCTGTGTGACGTAGTTCATGTAGAATCACCGTACCTGCATCCACTCACTATGCCGCTAAGGGCCTGATGACACAGATTTCATTGCTGAGTGATATTGCATTTTACGTACGTGCCACAACTTCTTTATCCATTTTTTGCTTTCTGTGATATTTACCTGATACTGTAGACGAGCTTCTTGTGAACACAGCCGTCCCAAATATTGGGGTGGCTGTCTGTTTTTGATTTTAATTTCCGTAAGCTATAGGACCATAAGTGGAAGTGCCATAGGCTGTGTTGCTTTGTTTCTTATGTGTTTCAGGAAACACCATACACTTCTCCAGGGTGGCTGCTTGCAATTTACATCCTGCCAATCAGCATAACAAGGCTCCCTGTTCTCCATATCCTGTCCTACATTTCTGGATTTTACACTTTTTTCAGATGGCCCTTTTGCCCGGGGGGCAGTGAGACTTCATTGTAGTGCAGATTTCCTTTACAGGCTTGCTTGGTTGGCCAAAAAGGGCGTATGCGTTTTTTCCTGAATATATTCAGGAAAAAACGCATACGCCCTTTTTGGCCAAGTGCATCATTGTCGACGTTGTGCCTCTTTTCCTATGCTTTCAGGGCAATTCCAGTCTACACCATGCAGTGGTTTTCCTGAAACTCTGCCCCGCTTTCAAGTCCCCTTCGCAGGCTTACTTCAATATATTTTTGGAGGATAGCTGTCATTTATAACTCTGCAGGTTTGTGCATTACAGTGCCCCTGAGCTCCTTTCTTCAACTCGCTTTCTTGTGAGCTGGGCACAAAACCGCAGGATTGCTTCAGGCCCTAATCTGTTTCCGGCAGGGCACAGTGATCCTTTGGATAATTCCTCTTCCTGGTGGGAAATGAGCGTTACATTTGCCCGTGCAGACACCTACAGCTAGTCTCTCATTGGTTCTCCCTATTCCTGTTCATCTTGCACAGAAATTGCAAGCTGTGCCAAACAGGAGGTTAAAGGCACTGACTCTCCAAGCGGGGAGAGTGTTAGTAAAGCATCTGGAATGGTGAACCCGAGGAACAGGATACGAAAACTGAGATGCATTTTAAATCGTTTCCCAATCACACGGTGGACCATACTCTGGGTTTCCCATGCATGTTTTAGCTGGAGGAAGAATCCCTTGAACCTGGAGAGTTGGGACCCATGGAATGGGTACCATGCAGTATGACTTCAAAGGGTCTGCATTTGCTCACCGAAACTCACCAATGCTATCAGCCTGAAGTGTCCAGCCTTATGTCTCAACCAGCTCTGGGTGTAGATGTGGTCAATCCCGGTTGCATCACATGCCCTGAGTGAATTATTTAAGAATTGCTCTCTATTTCACTGTCTTTGTGTTTTGTTTTCGAAATTTATTTTGATAATGGGATTTATCGGATTTTCACTGCTGCGTTTCGGCCGCTGTACACACGCTTGATTCTCTTACGGAGACATATATATCCATGGGTTTTAAGATTCTTCCTAGCCAGGTATATTCCTAGGCGTTGAATATGTGGTGTTGGGTCCATTTCGTTGAGCAAGGAGTAGGTCTTGTCTATTACATATTTGGCTTATGGAAAGTTATCTGTGCTAATTTCAGTCTCTGGTTTTATGCAGCACCCCAAGGCACCTTTCCCCATAAGCAAGCACTAGTTGGTTTTCTAAATTTGAGACCCTGTTCTTTTTTCTAATTCAGTTCATGTGTAGTCAAGTTTACATTCCGTGTATTAGTGATATCTTATGATGTTTCTTTTTCTGTGTGACGTAGTTCACGTAGAATCACCGTACCTGCATCCACTCACTATGCCACTAAGGGCCTGATGACACAGATTTCATTGCTGAGTGATATTGCATTGTACGTACGTGCCACAACTTCTTTATCCATTTTTTGCTTTCTGGGATATTTACCTGATACTGTAGACGAGCTTCTTGTGAACACAGCCATCCCAAATATTGGGGTGGCTGTCTGTTTTTGATTTTAATTTCCGTAAGCTATAGGACCATAAGTGGAAGTGCCATAGGCTGTGTTGCTTTGTTTCTTACGTGTTTCAGGAAACACCATACACTTCTCCAGGGTGGCTGCTGGCAATTTACATCCTGCCAATCAGCATAACAAGGCTCCCTGTTCTCCATATCCTGTCCTACCTTTCTGGATTTTACACTTTTTTCAGATGGCCCTTTTGCCCGGGAGGGGGCAGTGAGATTTCATTGTAGTGCAGATTTCCTTTACAGGCTTGCTTGGTTGGCCAAAAAGGGCGTATGCGTTTTTTCCTGAATATATTCAGGAAAAAACGCATACGCCCTTTTTGGCCAAGTGCATCATTGTCGACGTTGTGCCTCTTTTCCTATGCTTTCAGGGCAATTCCAGTCTACCCCATGCAGTGGTTTTCCTGAAACTCTGCCCCGCTTTCAAGTCCCCTTCGCAGGCTTACTTCAATATATTTTTGGAGGATAGCTGTCATTTATAACTCTGCAGGTTTGTGCATTACAGTGCCCCTGAGCTCCTTTCTTCAACTCGCTTTCTTGTGAGCTTGGCACAAAACCGCAGGATTGCTTCAGGCCCTAATCTGTTTCCGGCAGGGCACAGTGATCCTTTGGATAATTCCTCTTCCTGGTGGGAAATGAGCGTTACATTTGCCCGTGCAGACACCTACAGCTAGTCTCTCATTGGTTCTCCCTATTCCTGTTCATCTTGCACAGAAATTGCAAGCTGTGCCAAACAGGAGGTTAAAGGCACTGACTCTCCAAGTGGGGAGAGTGTTAGTAAAGCATCAGGAACGGTGAACCCGAGGACCAGGATACGAAAACTGAGATGCATTTTAAATCGTTTCCCAATCACACGGTGGACCATACTCTGGGTTTCCCATGCATGTTTTAGCTGGAGGAAGAATCCCTTGAACCTGGAGAGTTGGGACCCATGGAATGGGTACCATGCAGTATGACTTCAAAGAGTCTGCATTTGCTCACCGAAACTCACCAATGCTATCAGCCTGAAGTGTCCAGCCTTATGTCTCAACCAGCTCTGGGTGTAGATGTGGTCAATCCCGGTTGCATCACATGCCCTGAGTGAATTAGTTAAGAATTGCTCTCGATTTCACTGTCTTTGTGTTTTGTTTTCGAAATTTATTTTGATAATGGGATTTATCGGATTTTCACTGCTGCGTTTCGGCCGCTGTACACACGCTTGATTCTCTTACGGAGACATATATATCCATGGGTTTTAAGATTCTTCCTAGTCAGGTATATTCCTAGGCGTTGAATATGTGGTGTTGGGTCCATTTCGTTGAGCAAGGAGTAGGTCTTGTCTATTACATATTTGGCTTATGGAAAGTTATCTGTGCTAATTTCAGTCTCTGGTTTTATGCAGCACCCCAAGGCACCTTTCCCCATAAGCAAGCACTAGTTGGTTTTCTAAATTTGAGACCCTGTTCTTTTTTGTAATTCAGTTCATGTGTAGTCAAGTTTACATTCCGTGTATTAGTGATATCTTATGATGTTTCTTTTTCTGTGTGACGTAGTTCACGTAGAATCACCGTACCTGCATCCACTCACTATGCCGCTAAGGGCCTGATGACACAGATTTCATTGCTGAGTGATATTGCATTTTACGTACGTGCCACAACTTCTTTATCCATTTTTTGCTTTCTGGGATATTTACCTGATACTGTAGACGAGCTTCTTGTGAACACAGCCGTCCCAAATATTGGGGTGGCTGTCTGTTTTGGATTTTAATTTCCGTAAGCTATAGGACCATAAGTGGAAGTGCCATAGGCTGTGTTGCTTTGTTTCTTACGTGTTTCAGGAAACACCATACACTTCTCCAGGGTGGCTGTTTGCAATTTACATCCTGCCAATCAGCATAACAAGGCTCCCTGTTCTCCATATCCTGTCCTACCTTTCTGGATTTTACACTTTTTTCAGATGGCCCTTTTGCCCGGGGGGCAGTGAGACTTCATTGTACTGCAGATTTCCTTTACAGGCTTGCTCGGTTGGCCAAAAAGGGCGTATGCGTTTTTTCCTGAATATATTCAGGAAAAAACGCATACGCCCTTTTTGGCCAAGTGCATCATTGTTGACGTTGTGCCTCTTTTCCTATGCTTTCAGGGCAATTCCAGTCTACCCCCTGCAATCGTTTTCCTGAAACTCTGCCCCGCTTTCAAGTCCCCTTCGCAGGCTTACTTCAATATATTTTTGGAGGATAGCTGTCATTTATAACTCTGCAGGTTTGTGCATTACAGTGCCCCTGAGCTCCTTTCTTCAACTCGCTTTCTTGTGAGCTTGGCACAAAACCGCAGGATTGCTTCAGGCCCTAATCTGTTTCCGGCAGGGCACAGTGATCCTTTGGATAATTCCTCTTCCTGGTGGGAAATGAGCGTTACATTTGCCCGTGCAGACACCTACAGCTAGTCTCTCATTGGTTCTCCCTATTCCTGTTCATCTTGCACAGAAATTGCAAGCTGTGCCAAACAGGAGGTTAAAGGCACTGACTCTCCAAGCGGGGAGAGTGTTAGTAAAGCATCAGGAACGGTGAACCCGAGGACCAGGATACGAAAACTGAGATGCATTTTAAATCGTTTCCCAATCACACGGTGGACCATATTCTGGGTTTCCCATGCATGTTTTAGCTGGAGGAAGAATCCCTTGAACCTGGAGAGTTGGGACCCATGGAATGGGTACCATGCAGTATGACTTCAAAGAGTCTGCATTTGCTCACCGAAACTCACCAATGCTATCAGCCTGAAGTGTCCAGCCTTATGTCTCAACCAGCTCTGGGTGTAGATGTGGTCAATCCCGGTTGCATCACATGCCCTGAGTGAATTAGTTAAGAATTGCTCTCGATTTCACTGTCTTTGTGTTTTGTTTTCGAAATTTATTTTGATAATGGGATTTATCGGATTTTCACTGCTGCGTTTCGGCCGCTGTACACACGCTTGATTCTCTTACGGAGACATATATATCCATGGGTTTTAAGATTCTTCCTAGTCAGGTATATTCCTAGGCGTTGAATATGTGGTGTTGGGTCCATTTCGTTGAGCAAGGAGTAGGTCTTGTCTATTACATATTTGGCTTATGGAAAGTTATCTGTGCTAATTTCAGTCTCTGGTTTTATGCAGCACCCCAAGGCACCTTTCCCCATAAGCAAGCACTAGTTGGTTTTCTAAATTTGAGACCCTGTTCTTTTTTGTAATTCAGTTCATGTGTAGTCAAGTTTACATTCCGTGTATTAGTGATATCTTATGATGTTTCTTTTTCTGTGTGACGTAGTTCACGTAGAATCACCGTACCTGCATCCACTCACTATGCCGCTAAGGGCCTGATGACACAGATTTCATTGCTGAGTGATATTGCATTGTACGTACGTGCCACAACTTCTTTATCCATTTTTTGCTTTCTGGGATATTTACCTGATACTGTAGATGAGCTTCTTGTGAACACAGCCGTCCCAAATATTGGGGTGGCTGTCTGTTTTTGATTTTAATTTCCGTAAGCTATAGGACCATAAGTGGAAGTGCCATAGGCTGTGTTGCTTTGTTTCTTACGTGTTTCAGGAAACACCATACACTTCTCCAGGGTGGCTGTTTGCAATTTACATCCTGCCAATCAGCATAACAAGGCTCCCTGTTCTCCATATCCTGTCCTACCTTTCTGGATTTTACACTTTTTTCAGATGGCCCTTTTGCCCGGGGGGCAGTGAGACTTCATTGTACTGCAGATTTCCTTTACAGGCTTGCTCCGTTGGCCAAAAAGGGCGTATGCGTTTTTTCCTGAATATATTCAGGAAAAAACGCATACGCCCTTTTTGGCCAAGTGCATCATTGTTGACGTTGTGCCTCTTTTCCTATGCTTACAGGGCAATTCCAGTCTTCCCGATGCAGTGGTTTTCCTGAAACTCTGCCCCGCTTTCAAGTCCCCTTCGCAGGCTTACTTCAATATATTTTTGGAGGATAGCTGTCATTTATAACTCTGCAGGTTTGTGAATTACAGTGCCCCTGAGCTCCTTTCTTCAACTCGCTTTCTTGTGAGCTGGGCACAAAACCGCAGGATTGCTTCAGGCCCTAATCTGTTTCCGGCAGGGCACAGTGATCCTTTGGATAATTCCTCTTCCTGGTGGGAAATGAGCGTTACATTTGCCCGTGCAGACACCTACAGCTAGTCTCTCATTGGTTCTCCCTATTCCTGTTCATCTTGCACAGAAATTGCAAGCTGTGCCAAACAGGAGGTTAAAGGCACTGACTCTCCAAGCGGGGAGAGTGTTAGTAAAGCATCTGGAATGGTGAACCCGAGGACCAGGATACGAAAACTGAGATGCATTTTAAATCGTTTCCCAATCACATGGTGGACCATACTCTGGGTTTCCCATGCATGTTTAACTGGAGGAAGAATCCCTTGAACCTGGAGAGTTGGGACCCATGGAATGGGTACCATGCAGTATGACTTCAAAGGGTTTGCATTTGCTCACCAAAACTCACCAATGCTATCAGCCTGAAGTGTCCAGACTTATGTCTCAACCAGCTCTGGGTGTAGATGTGGTCAATCCCGGTTGCATCACATGCCCTGAGTGAATTATTTAAGAATTGCTCTCTATTTCACTGTCTTTGTGTTTTGTTTTCGAAATTTATTTTGATAATGGGATTTATCGGATTTTCACTGCTGCGTTTCGGCCGCTGTACACACGCTTGATTCTCTTACGGAGACATATATATCCATGGGTTTTAAGATTCTTCCTAGTCAGGTATATTCCTAGGCGTTGAATATGTGGTGTTGGGTCCATTTCGTTGAGCAAGGAGTAGGTCTTGTCTATTACATATTTGGCTTATGGAAAGTTATCTGTGCTAATTTCAGTCTCTGGTTTTATGCAGCACCCCAAGGCACCTTTCCCCATAAGCAAGCACTAGTTGGTTTTCTAAATTTGAGACCCTGTTCTTTTTTGTAATTCAGTTCATGTGTAGTCAAGTTTACATTCCGTGTATTAGTGATATCTTATGATGTTTCTTTTTCTGTGTGACGTAGTTCACGTAGAATCACCGTACCTGCATCCACTCACTATGCCGCTAAGGGCCTGATGACACAGATTTCATTGCTGAGTGATATTGCATTTTACGTACGTGCCACAACTTCTTTATCCATTTTTTGCTTTCTGGGATATTTACCTGATACTGTAGACGAGCTTCTTGTGAACACAGCCGTCCCAAATATTGGGGTGGCTGTCTGTTTTTGATTTTAATTTCCGTAAGCTATAGGACCATAAGTGGAAGTGCCATAGGCTGTGTTGCTTTGTTTCTTATGTGTTTCAGGAAACACCATACACTTCTCCAGGGTGGCTGTTTGCAATTTACATCCTGCCAATCAGCATAACAAGGCTCCCTGTTCTCCATATCCTGTCCTACATTTCTGGATTTTACACTTTTTTCAGATGGCCCTTTTGCCCGGGGGGCAGTGAGACTTCATTGTAGTGCAGATTTCCTTTACAGGCTTGCTTGGTTGGCCAAAAAGGGCGTATGCGTTTTTTCCTGAATATATTCAGGAAAAAACGCATACGCCCTTTTTGGCCAAGTGCATCATTGTCGACGTTGTGCCTCTTTTCCTATGCTTTCAGGGCAATTCCAGTCTACACCATGCAGTGGTTTTCCTGAAACTCTGCCCCGCTTTCAAGTCCCCTTCGCAGGCTTACTTCAATATATTTTTGGAGGATAGCTGTCATTTATAACTCTGCAGGTTTGTGAATTACAGTGCCCCTGAGCTCCTTTCTTCAACTCGCTTTCTTGTGAGCTGGGCACAAAACCGCAGGATTGCTTCAGGCCCTAATCTGTTTCCGGCAGGGCACAGTGATCCTTTGGATAATTCCTCTTCCTGGTGGGAAATGAGCGTTACATTTGCCCGTGCAGACACCTACAGCTAGTCTCTCATTGGTTCTCCCTATTCCTGTTCATCTTGCACAGAAATGGCAAGCTGTGCCAAACAGGAGGTTAAAGGCACTGACTCTCCAAGCGGGGAGAGTGTTAGTAAAGCATCTGGAATGGTGAACCCGAGGACCAGGATACGAAAACTGAGATGCATTTTAAATCGTTTCCCAATCACACGGTGGACGATACTCTGGGTTTCCCATGCATGTTTTAGCTGGAGGAAGAATCCCTTGAACCTGGAGAGTTGGGACCCATGGAATGGGTACCATGCAGTATGACTTCAAAGGGTCTGCATTTGCTCACCAAAACTCACCAATGCTATCAGCCTGAAGTGTCCAGCCTTATGTCTCAACCAGCTCTGGGTGTAGATGTGGTCAATCCCGGTTGCATCACATGCCCTGAGTGAATTATTTAAGAATTGCTCTCTATTTCACTGTCTTTGTGTTTTGTTTTCGAAATTTATTTTGATAATGGGATTTATCGGATTTTCACTGCTGCGTTTCGGCCGCTGTACACACGCTTGATTCTCTTACGGAGACATATATATCCATGGGTTTTAAGATTCTTCCTAGTCAGGTATATTCCTAGGCGTTGAATATGTGGTGTTGGGTCCATTTCGTTGAGCAAGGAGTAGGTCTTGTCTATTACATATTTGGCTTATGGAAAGTTATCTGTGCTAATTTCAGTCTCTGGTTTTATGCAGCACCCCAAGGCACCTTTCCCCATAAGCAAGCACTAGTTGGTTTTCTAAATTTGAGACCCTGTTCTGTTTTGTAATTCAGTTCATGTGTAGTCAAGTTTACATTCCGTGTATTAGTGATATCTTATGATGTTTCTTTTTCTGTGTGACGTAGTTCACGTAGAATCACCGTACCTGCATCCACTCACTATGCCGCTACGGGCCTGATGACACAGATTTCATTGCTGAGTGATATTGCATTGTACGTACGTGCCTCAACTTCTTTATCCATTTTTTGCTTTCTGGGATATTTACCTGATACTGTAGACGAGCTTCTTGTGAACACAGCCGTCCCAAATATTGGGGTGGCTGCCTGTTTTTGATTTTAATTTCCGTAAGCTATAGGACCATAAGTGGAAGTGCCATAGGCTGTGTTGCTTTGTTTCTTACGTGTTTCAGGAAACACCATACACTTCTCCAGGGTGGCTGCTGGCAATTTACATCCTGCCAAATCAGCATAACAAGGCTCCCTGTTCTCCATATCCTGTCCTACCTTTCTGGATTTTACACTTTTTTCAGATGGCCCTTTTGCCCGGGGGGCAGTGAGACTTCATTGTAGTGCAGATTTCCTTTACAGGCTTGCTTGGTTGGCCAAAAAGGGCGTATGCGTTTTTTCCTGAATATATTCAGGAAAAAACGCATACGCCCTTTTTGGCCAAGTGCATCATTGTCGACGTTCTGCCTCTTTTCCTATGCTTTCAGGGCAATTCCAGTCTACCCCATGCAGTGGTTTTCCTGAAACTCTGCCCCGCTTTCAAGTCCCCTTCGCAGGCTTACTTCAATATATTTTTGGAGGATAGCTGTCATTTATAACTCTGCAGGTTTGTGCATTACAGTGCCCCTGAGCTCCTTTCTTCAACTCGCTTTCTTGTGAGCTGGGCACAAAACCGCAGGATTGCTTCAGGCCCTAATCTGTTTCCGGCAGGGCACAGTGATCCTTTGGATAATTCCTCTTCCTGGTGGGCAATGAGCGTTACATTTGCCCGTGCAGACACCTACAGCTAGTCTCTCATTGGTTCTCCCTATTCCTGTTCATCTTGCACAGAAATGGCAAGCTGTGCCAAACAGGAGGTTAAAGGCACTGACTCTCCAAGCGGGGAGAGTGTTAGTAAAGCATCTGGAATGGTGAACCCGAGGACCAGGATACGAAAACTGAGATGCATTTTAAATCGTTTCCCAATCACACGGTGGACCATACTCTGGGTTTCCCATGCATGTTTTAGCTGGAGGAAGAATCCCTTGAACCTGGAGAGTTGGGACCCATGGAATGGGTACCATGCAGTATGACTTCAAAGGGTCTGCATTTGCTCACCAAAACTCACCAATGCTATCAGCCTGAAGTGTCCAGCCTTATGTCTCAACCAGCTCTGGGTGTAGATGTGGTCAATCCCGGTTGCATCACATGCCCTGAGTGAATTATTTAAGAATTGCTCTCTATTTCACTGTCTTTGTGTTTTGTTTTCGAAATTTATTTTGATAATGGGATTTATCGGATTTTCACTGCTGCGTTTCGGCCGCTGTACACACGCTTGATTCTCTTACGGAGACATATATATCCATGGGTTTTAAGATTCTTCCTAGTCAGGTATATTCCTAGGCGTTGAATATGTGGTGTTGGGTCCATTTCGTTGAGCAAGGAGTAGGTCTTGTCTATTACATATTTGGCTTATGGAAAGTTATCTGTGCTAATTTCAGTCTCTGGTTTTATGCAGCACCCCAAGGCACCTTTCCCCATAAGCAAGCACTAGTTGGTTTTCTAAATTTGAGACCCTGTTCTTTTTTGTAATTCAGTTCATGTGTAGTCAAGTTTACATTCCGTGTATTAGTGATATCTTATGATGTTTCTTTTTCTGTGTGACGTAGTTCACGTAGAATCACCGTACCTGCATCCACTCACTATGCCGCTAAGGGCCTGATGACACAGATTTCATTGCTGAGTGATATTGCATTGTACGTACGTGCCACAACTTCTTTATCCATTTTTTGCTTTCTGGGATATTTACCTGATACTGTAGACGAGCTTCTTGTGAACACAGCCATCCCAAATATTGGGGTGGCTGTCTGTTTTTGATTTTAATTTCCGTAAGCTATAGGACCATAAGTGGAAGTGCCATAGGCTGTGTTGCTTTGTTTCTTACGTGTTTCAGGAAACACCATACACTTCTCCAGGGTGGCTGCTGGCAATTTACATCCTGCCAATCAGCATAACAAGGCTCCCTGTTCTCCATATCCTGTCCTACCTTTCTGGATTTTACACTTTTTTCAGATGGCCCTTTTGCCCGGGGGGCAGTGAGATTTCATTGTAGTGCAGATTTCCTTTACAGGCTTGCTTGGTTGGCCAAAAAGGGCGTATGCGTTTTTTCCTGAATATATTCAGGAAAAAACGCATACGCCCTTTTTGGCCAAGTGCATCATTGTCGACGTTGTGCCTCTTTTCCTATGCTTTCAGGGCAATTCCAGTCTACCCCATGCAGTGGTTTTCCTGAAACTCTGCCCCGCTTTCAAGTCCCCTTCGCAGGCTTACTTCAATATATTTTTGGAGGATAGCTGTCATTTATAACTCTGCAGGTTTGTGCATTACAGTGCCCCTGAGCTCCTTTCTTCAACTCGCTTTCTTGTGAGCTTGGCACAAAACCGCAGGATTGCTTCAGGCCCTAATCTGTTTCCGGCAGGGCACAGTGATCCTTTGGATAATTCCTCTTCCTGGTGGGAAATGAGCGTTACATTTGCCCGTGCAGACACCTACAGCTAGTCTCTCATTGGTTCTCCCTATTCCTGTTCATCTTGCACAGAAATTGCAAGCTGTGCCAAACAGGAGGTTAAAGGCACTGACTCTCCAAGCGGGGAGAGTGTTAGTAAAGCATCAGGAACGGTGAACCCGAGGACCAGGATACGAAAACTGAGATGCATTTTAAATCGTTTCCCAATCACACGGTGGACCATACTCTGGGTTTCCCATGCATGTTTTAGCTGGAGGAAGAATCCCTTGAACCTGGAGAGTTGGGACCCATGGAATGGGTACCATGCAGTATGACTTCAAAGAGTCTGCATTTGCTCACCGAAACTCACCAATGCTATCAGCCTGAAGTGTCCAGCCTTATGTCTCAACCAGCTCTGGGTGTAGATGTGGTCAATCCCGGTTGCATCACATGCCCTGAGTGAATTATTTAAGAATTGCTCTCTATTTCACTGTCTTTGTGTTTTGTTTTCGAAATTTATTTTGATAATGGGATTTATCGGATTTTCACTGCTGCGTTTCGGCCGCTGTACACACGCTTGATTCTCTTACGGAGACATATATATCCATGGGTTTTAAGATTCTTCCTAGTCAGGTATATTCCTAGGCGTTGAATATGTGGTGTTGGGTCCATTTCGTTGAGCAAGGAGTAGGTCTTGTCTATTACATATTTGGCTTATGGAAAGTTATCTGTGCTAATTTCAGTCTCTGGTTTTATGCAGCACCCCAAGGCACCTTTCCCCATAAGCAAGCACTAGTTGGTTTTCTAAATTTGAGACCCTGTTCTTTTTTGTAATTCAGTTCATGTGTAGTCAAGTTTACATTCCGTGTATTAGTGATATCTTATGATGTTTCTTTTTCTGTGTGACGTAGTTCACGTAGAATCACCGTACCTGCATCCACTCACTATGCCGCTAAGGGCCTGATGACACAGATTTCATTGCTGAGTGATATTGCATTGTACGTACGTGCCACAACTTCTTTATCCATTTTTTGCTTTCTGGGATATTTACCTGATACTGTAGACGAGCTTCTTGTGAACACAGCCGTCCCAAATATTGGGGTGGCTGTCTGTTTTTGATTTTAATTTCCGTAAGCTATAGGACCATAAGTGGAAGTGCCATAGGCTGTGTTGCTTTGTTTCTTACGTGTTTCAGGAAACACCATACACTTCTCCAGGGTGGCTGTTTGCAATTTACATCCTGCCAATCAGCATAACAAGGCTCCCTGTTCTCCATATCCTGTCCTACCTTTCTGGATTTTACACTTTTTTCAGATGGCCCTTTTGCCCGGGGGGCAGTGAGACTTCATTGTACTGCAGATTTCCTTTACAGGCTTGCTCGGTTGGCCAAAAAGGGCGTATGCGTTTTTTCCTGAATATATTCAGGAAAAAACGCATACGCCCTTTTTGGCCAAGTGCATCATTGTTGACGTTGTGCCTCTTTTCCTATGCTTTCAGGGCAATTCCAGTCTACCCGATGCAGTGGTTTTCCTGAAACTCTGCCCCGCTTTCAAGTCCCCTTCGCAGGCTTACTTCAATATATTTTTGGAGGATAGCTGTCATTTATAACTCTGCAGGTTTGTGAATTACAGTGCCCCTGAGCTCCTTTCTTCAACTCGCTTTCTTGTGAGCTGGGCACAAAACCGCAGGATTGCTTCAGGCCCTAATCTGTTTCCGGCAGGGCACAGTGATCCTTTGGATAATTCCTCTTCCTGGTGGGAAATGAGCGTTACATTTGCCCGTGCAGACACCTACAGCTAGTCTCTCATTGGTTCTCCCTATTCCTGTTCATCTTGCACAGAAATGGCAAGCTGTGCCAAACAGGAGGTTAAAGGCACTGACTCTCCAAGCGGGGAGAGTGTTAGTAAAGCATCTGGAATGGTGAACCCGAGGACCAGGATACGAAAACTGAGATGCATTTTAAATCGTTTCCCAATCACACGGTGGACCATACTCTGGGTTTCCCATGCATGTTTTAGCTGGAGGAAGAATCCCTTGAACCTGGAGAGTTGGGACCCATGGAATGGGTACCATGCAGTATGACTTCAAAGGGTTTGCATTTGCTCACCAAAACTCACCAATGCTATCAGCCTGAAGTGTCCAGCCTTATGTCTCAACCAGCTCTGGGTGTAGATGTGGTCAATCCCGGTTGCATCACATGCCCTGAGTGAATTATTTAAGAATTGCTCTCTATTTCACTGTCTTTGTGTTTTGTTTTCGAAATTTATTTTGATAATGGGTTTTATCGGATTTTCACTGCTGCGTTTCGGCCGCTGTACACACGCTTGATTCTCTTACGGAGACATATATATCCATGGGTTTTAAGATTCTTCCTAGTCAGGTATATTCCTAGGCGTTGAATATGTGGTGTTGGGTCCATTTCGTTGAGCAAGGAGTAGGTCTTGTCTATTACATATTTGGCTTATGGAAAGTTATCTGTGCTAATTTCAGTCTCTGGTTTTATGCAGCACCCCAAGGCACCTTTCCCCATAAGCAAGCACTAGTTGGTTTTCTAAATTTGAGACCCTGTTATTTTTTGTAATTCAGTTCATGTGTAGTCAAGTTTACATTCCGTGTATTAGTGATATCTTATGATGTTTCTTTTTCTGTGTGACGTAGTTCACGTAGAATCACCGTACCTGCATCCACTCACTATGCCGCTAAGGGCCTGATGACACAGATTTCATTGCTGAGTGATATTGCATTGTACGTACGTGCCACAACTTCTTTATCCATTTTTTGCTTTCTGGGATATTTACCTGATACTGTAGACGAGCTTCTTTTGAACACAGCCGTCCCAAATATTGGGGTGGCTGTCTGTTTTTGATTTTAATTTCCGTAAGCTATAGGACCATAAGTGGAAGTGCCATAGGCTGTGTTGCTTTGTTTCTTACGTGTTTCAGGAAACACCATACACTTCTCCAGGGTGGCTGCTGGCAATTTACATCCTGCCAATCAGCATAACAAGGCTCCCTGTTCTCCATATCCTGTCCTACCTTTCTGGATTTTACACTTTTTTCAGATGGCCCTTTTGCCCGGGAGGGGGCAGTGAGATTTCATTGTAGTGCAGATTTCCTTTACAGGCTTGCTTGGTTGGCCAAAAAGGGCGTATGCGTTTTTTCCTGAATATATTCAGGAAAAAACGCATACGCCCTTTTTGGCCAAGTGCATCATTGTCGACGTTGTGCCTCTTTTCCTATGCTTTCAGGGCAATTCCAGTCTACCCACTGCAATCGTTTTCCTGAAACTCTTCCCCGCTTTCAAGTCCCCTTCGCAGGCTTACTTCAATATATTTTTGGAGGATAGCTGTCATTTATAACTCTGCAGGTTTGTGCATTACAGTGCCCCTGAGCTCCTTTCTTCAACTCGCTTTCTTGTGAGCTTGGCACAAAACCGCAGGATTGCTTCAGGCCCTAATCTGTTTCCGGCAGGGCACAGTGATCCTTTGGATAATTCCTCTTCCTGGTGGGAAATGAGCGTTACATTTGCCCGTGCAGACACCTACAGCTAGTCTCTCATTGGTTCTCCCTATTCCTGTTCATCTTGCACAGAAATTGCAAGCTGTGCCAAACAGGAGGTTAAAGGCACTGACTCTCCAAGCGGGGAGAGTGTTAGTAAAGCATCAGGAACGGTGAACCCGAGGACCAGGATACGAAAACTGAGATGCATTTTAAATCGTTTCCCAATCACACGGTGGACCATACTCTGGGTTTCCCATGCATGTTTTAGCTGGAGGAAGAATCCCTTGAACCTGGAGAGTTGGGACCCATGGAATGGGTACCATGCAGTATGACTTCAAAGAGTCTGCATTTGCTCACCGAAACTCACCAATGCTATCAGCCTGAAGTGTCCAGCCTTATGTCTCAACCAGATCTGGGTGTAGATGTGGTCAATCCCGGTTGCATCACATGCCCTGAGTGAATTAGTTAAGAATTGCTCTCGATTTCACTGTCTTTGTGTTTTGTTTTCGAAATTTATTTTGATAATGGGATTTATCGGATTTTCACTGCTGCGTTTCGGCCGCTGTACACACGCTTGATTCTCTTACGGAGACATATATATCCATGGGTTTTAAGATTCTTCCTAGTCAGGTATATTCCTAGGCGTTGAATATGTGGTGTTGGGTCCATTTCGTTGAGCAAGGAGTAGGTCTTGTCTATTACATATTTGGCTTATGGAAAGTTATCTGTGCTAATTTCAGTCTCTGGTTTTATGCAGCACCCCAAGGCACCTTTCCCCATAAGCAAGCACTAGTTGGTTTTCTAAATTTGAGACCCTGTTCTTTTTTGTAATTCAGTTCATGTGTAGTCAAGTTTACATTCCGTGTATTAGTGATATCTTATGATGTTTCTTTTTCTGTGTGACGTAGTTCACGTAGAATCACCGTACCTGCATCCACTCACTATGCCGCTAAGGGCCTGATGACACAGATTTCATTGCTGAGTGATATTGCATTGTACGTACGTGCCACAACTTCTTTATCCATTTTTTGCTTTCTGGGATATTTACCTGATACTGTAGACGAGCTTCTTGTGAACACAGCCGTCCCAAATATTGGGGTGGCTGTCTGTTTTTGATTTTAATTTCCGTAAGCTATAGGACCATAAGTGGAAGTGCCATAGGCTGTGTTGCTTTGTTTCTTACGTGTTTCAGGAAACACCATACACTTCTCCAGGGTGGCTGTTTGCAATTTACATCCTGCCAATCAGCATAACAAGGCTCCCTGTTCTCCATATCCTGTCCTACCTTTCTGGATTTTACACTTTTTTCAGATGGCCCTTTTGCCCGGGGGGCAGTGAGACTTCATTGTACTGCAGATTTCCTTTACAGCTTGCTCGGTTGGCCAAAAAGGGCGTATGCGTTTTTTCCTGAATATATTCAGGAAAAAACGCATACGCCCTTTTTGGCCAAGTGCATCATTGTTGACGTTGTGCCTCTTTTCCTATGCTTTCAGGGCAATTCCAGTCTACCCGATGCAGTGGTTTTCCTGAAACTCTGCCCCGCTTTCAAGTCCCCTTCGCAGGCTTACTTCAATATATTTTTGGAGGATAGCTGTCATTTATAACTCTGCAGGTTTGTGAATTACAGTGCCCCTGAGCTCCTTTCTTCAACTCGCTTTCTTGTGAGCTGGGCACAAAACCGCAGGATTGCTTCAGGCCCTAATCTGTTTCCGGCAGGGCACAGTGATCCTTTGGATAATTCCTCTTCCTGGTGGGAAATGAGCGTTACATTTGCCCGTGCAGACACC
Source organism: Phocoena phocoena (assembly GCF_963924675.1). Classification (NCBI taxonomy): domain Eukaryota; kingdom Metazoa; phylum Chordata; class Mammalia; order Artiodactyla; family Phocoenidae; genus Phocoena; species Phocoena phocoena. The sequence continues at coordinate 19,672 of NW_027077534.1, forward strand.
TACAGCTAGTCTCTCATTGTTTCTCCCTATTCCTGTTCATCTTGCACAGAAATTGCAAGCTGTGCCAAACAGGAGGTTAAAGGCACTGACTCTCCAAGCGGGGAGAGTGTTAGTAAAGCATCTGGAATGGTGAACCCGAGGACCAGGATACGAAAACTGAGATGCATTTTAAATCGTTTCCCAATCACATGGTGGACCATACTCTGGGTTTCCCATGCATGTTTAACTGGAGGAAGAATCCCTTGAACCTGGAGAGTTGGGACCCATGGAATGGGTACCATGCAGTATGACTTCAAAGGGTTTGCATTTGCTCACCAAAACTCACCAATGCTATCAGCCTGAAGTGTCCAGCCTTATGTCTCAACCAGCTCTGGGTGTAGATGTGGTCAATCCCGGTTGCATCACATGCCCTGAGTGAATTATTTAAGAATTGCTCTCTATTTCACTGTCTTTGTGTTTTGTTTTCGAAATTTATTTTGATAATGGGATTTATCGGATTTTCACTGCTGCGTTTCGGCCGCTGTACACACGCTTGATTCTCTTACGGAGACATATATATCCATGGGTTTTAAGATTCTTCCTAGTCAGGTATATTCCTAGGCGTTGAATATGTGGTGTTGGGTCCATTTCGTTGAGCAAGGAGTAGGTCTTGTCTATTACATATTTGGCTTATGGAAAGTTATCTGTGCTAATTTCAGTCTCTGGTTTTATGAAGCACCCCAAGGCACCTTTCCCCATAAGCAAGCACTAGTTGGTTTTCTAAATTTGAGACCCTGTTCTTTTTTGTAATTCAGTTCATGTGTAGTCAAGTTTACATTCCGTGTATTAGTGATATCTTATGATGTTTCTTTTTCTGTGTGACGTAGTTCACGTAGAGTCACCGTACCTGCATCCACTCACTATGCCGCTACGGGCCTGATGACACAGATTTCATTGCTGAGTGATATTGCATTGTACGTACGTGCCACAACTTCTTAACCATTTTTTGCTTTCTGGGATATTTACCTGATACTGTAGACGAGCTTCTTGTGAACACAGCCGTCCCAAATATTGGGGTGGCTGTCTGTTTTTGATTTTAATTTCCGTAAGCTATAGGACCATAAGTGGAAGTGCCATAGCCTGTGTTGCTTTGTTTCTTACGTGTTTCAGGAAACACCATACACTTCTCCAGGGTGGCTGCTGGCAATTTACATCCTGCCAATCAGCATAACAAGGCTCCCTGTTCTCCATATCCTGTCCTACCTTTCTGGATTTTACACTTTTTTCAGATGGCCCTTTTGCCCGGGGGGGGGGCAGTGAGATTTCATTGTAGTGCAGATTTCCTTTACAGGCTTGCTTGGTTGGCCAAAATGGGCGTATGCGTTTTTTCCTGAATATATTCAGGAAAAAACGCATACGCCCTTTTTGGCCAAGTGCATCATTGTCGACGTTGTGCCTCTTTTCCTATGCTTTCAGGGCAATTCCTGTCTACCCCCTGCAATCGTTTTCCTGAAACTCTGCCCCGCTTTCAAGTCCTCTTCGCAGGCTTACTTCAATATATTTTTGGAGGATAGCTGTCATTTATAACTCTGCAGGTTTTTGAAGTACAGTGCCCCTGAGCTCCTTTCTTCAACTCGCTTTCTTGTGAGCTGGGCACAAAACCGCAGGATTGCTTCATGCCCTAATCTGTTTCCAGCAGGGCACACTGAGCCTTTGTTTAATTCCTCTTCCTGGTGGGCAATGAGCGTTACATTTGCCCGTGCAGACACCTATAGCTAGTCTCTCATTGGTTTTCCCTATTCCTGTTCATCTTGCACAGAAATGGCAAGCTGTGCCAAACAGGAGGTTAAAGGCACTGACTCTCCAAGCGGGGAGAGTGTTAGTAAAGCATCTGGAATGTTGAACCCGAGGACCAGGATACGAAAACTGAGATGCATTTTAAATCGTTTCCCAATCACACGGTGCACAATACTCTGGGTTTCCCATGCATGTTTTAGCTGGAGGAAGAATGCCTTGAACCTGGAGAGTTGTGACCCATGGAATGGGTACCATGCAGTATGACTTCAAAGGGTCTGCATTTGCTCACCGAAACTCACCAGTGCTATCAGCCTGAAGTGTCCAGCCTTATGTCTCAACCAGCTCTGGGTGTAGATGTGGTCAATCCCGGTTGCATCACATGCCCTGAGTGAATTATTTAAGAATTGCTCTCTATTTCACTGTCTTTGTGTTTTGTTTTCGAAATTTATTTTGAAAATGGGATTTATCGGATTTTCACTGCTGCATTTCCGCCGCTGTACACACGCTTGATTCTCTTACGGAGACATATATATCCATGGGTTTTAAGATTCTTCCTAGTCAGGTATATTCCTAGGCGTTGAATATGTGGTGTTGAGTCCATTTCGTTGAGCAAGGAGTAGGTCTTGTCTATTACATATTTGGCTTATGGAATGTTATCTGTGCTAATTTCAGTCTCTGGTTTTATGCAGCACCCCAATGCACCTTTCCCCATAAGCAAGCACTAGTTGGTTTTCTAAATTTGAGACCCTGTTCTGTTTTGTAATTCAGTTCATGTGTAGTCAAGTTTACATTCCGTGTATTAGTGATATCTTATGATGTTTCTTTTTCTGTGTGACGTAGTTCACGTAGAATCACCGTACCTGCATCCACTTACTATGCCGCTACGGGCCTGATGACACAGATTTCATTGCTGAGTGATATTGCATTGCACGTACGTGCCACAACTTCTTTATCCATTTTTTGCTTTCTGGGATATTTACCTGATACTGTAGACGAGCCACAGCCGTCCCAAATATTGGGGTGGCTGTCTGTTTTTGATTTTAATTTCCGTAAGCTATAGGACCATAAGTGGAAGTGCCATAGGCTGTGTTGCTTTGTTTCTTACGTGTTTCAGGAAACACCATACACTTCTCCAGGGTGGCTGCTGGCAATTTACATCCTGCCAATCAGCATAACAAGGCTCCCTGTTCTCCATATCCTGTCCTACCTTTCTGGATTTTACACTTTTTTCAGATGGCCCTTTTACCTGGGGGGCAGTGAGATTTCATTGTAGTGCAGATTTCATTTAAAGGCTTGCTTGGTTGGCCAAAAGGGCGTATGCGTTTTTTCCTGAATATATTCAGGAAAAAACGCATACGCCCATTTTGGCCAACTGCATCATTGTCGACGTTGTGCCTCTTTTCCTATGCTTTCAGGGCAATTCCAGTCTACCCCCTGCAATCGTTTTCCTGAAATTCAGCCCCGCTTTCAAGTCCCCTTCGCAGGCTTACTTCAATATATTTTTGGAGGATAGCTGTCATTTATAACTCTGCAGGTTTGTGAAGTACAGTGCCCCTGAGCTCCTTTCTTCAACTCGCTTTCTTGTGAGCTGGCACAAAACCGCAGGATTGCTTCAGGCCCTAATCTGTTTCCAGCAGGGCACACTGAGCCTTTGTTTAATTCCTCTTCCTGGTGGGCAATGAGCGTTACATTTGCCCGTGCAGACACCTACAGCTAGTCTCTCATTGGTTCTCCCTATTCCTGTTCATCTTGCACAGAAATGGCAAGCTGTGCCAAACAGGAGGTTAAAGGCACTGACTCTCAAAGCGGGGAGAGTGTTAGTAAAGCATCTGGAATGGTGAACCCGAGGACCAGGATACGAAAACTGAGATGCATTTTAAATCGTTTCCCAATCACACGGTGGACGATACTCTGGGTTTTCCATGCATGTTTTAGCTGGAGGAAGAATGCCTTGACCTGGAGAGTTGGGACCCATGGAATGGGTGCCATGCAGTATGACTTCAAAGGGTCTGCATTTGCTCACCGAAACTCACTAGTGCTATCAGCCTGAAGTGTCCAGCCTTATGTCTCAACCAGCTCTGGGTGTAGATGTGGTCAATCCCGGTTGCATCACATGCCCTGAGTGAATTATTTAAGAATTGCTCTCTATTTCACTGTCTTTGTGTTTTGTTTTCGAAATTTATTTTGATAATGGGATTTATCGGATTTTCACTGCTGCATTTCCGCCGCTGTACACATGCTTGATTCTCTTACGGAGACATATATATCCATGGGTTTTAAGATTCTTCCTAGTCAGGTATATTCCTAGGCGTTGAATATGTGGTGTTGAGTCCATTTCGTTGAGCAAGGAGTAGGTCTTGTCTATTACATATTTGGCTTATGGAATGTTATCTGTGCTAATTTCAGTCTCTGGTTTTATGCAGCACCCCAATGCACCTTTCCCCATAAGCAAGCACTAGTTGGTTTTCTAAATTTGAGACCCTGTTCTGTTTTGTAATTCAGTTCATGTGTAGTCAAGTTTACATTCCGTGTATTAGTGATATCTTATGATGTTTCTTTTTCTGTGTGACGTAGTTCACGTAGAATCACCGTACCTGCATCCACTTATATGCCGCTACGGGCCTGATGACACAGATTTCATTGCTGAGTGATATTGCATTGCACGTACGTGCCACAACTTCTTTATCCATTTTTTGCTTTCTGGGATATTTACCTGATACTGTAGACGAGCTTCTTGTGAACACAGCCGTCCCAAATATTGGGGTGGCTGTCTGTTTTTGATTTTAATTTCCGTAAGCTATAGGACCATAAGTGGAAGTGCCATAGGCTGTGTTGCTTTGTTTCTTACGTGTTTCAGGAAACACCATACACTTCTCCAGGGTGGCTGCTGGCAATTTACATCCTGCCAATCAGCATAACAAGGCTCCCTGTTCTCCATATCCTGTCCTACCTTTCTGGATTTTACACTTTTTTCAGATGGCCCTTTTGCCCGGCGGGGCAGTGAGATTTCATTGTAGTGCAGATTTCCTTTACAGGCTTGCTTGGTTGGCCAAAAAGGGCGTATGCGTTTTTTCCTGAATATATTCAGGAAAAAACGCATACGCCCTTTTTGGCCAAGTGCATCATTGTCGACGTTGTGCCTCTTTTCCTATGCTTTCAGGGCAATTCCAGTCTACCCCCTGCAATCGTTTTCCTGAAATTCAGCCCCGCTTTCAAGTCCCCTTCGCAGGCTTACTTCAATATATTTTTGGAGGATAGCTGTCATTTATAACTCTGCAGGTTTGTGAAGTACAGTGCCCCTGAACTCCTTTCTTCAACTCGCTTTCTTGTGAGCTGGGCACAAAACCGCAGGATTGCTTCAGGCCCTAATCTGTTTCCAGCAGGGCACACTGAGCCTTTGTTTAATTCCTCTTCCTGGTGGGCAATGAGCGTTACATTTGCCCGTGCAGACACCTACAGCTAGTCTCTCATTGGTTCTCCCTATTCCTGTTCATCTTGCACAGAAATGGCAAGCTGTGCCAAACAGGAGGTTAAAGGCACTGACTCTCCAAGTGGGGAGAGTGTTAGTAAAGCATCTGGAATGGTGAACCCGAGGACCAGGATACGAAAACTGAGATGCATTTTAAATCGTTTCCCAATCACACGGTGGACGATACTCTGGGTTTCCCATGCATGTTTTAGCTGGAGGAAGAATGCCTTGAACCTGGAGAGTTGGGACCCATTGAATGGGTACCATGCAGTATGACTTCAAAGGGTCTGCATTTGCTCACCGAAACTCACCAGTGCTATCAGCCTGAAGTGTCCAGCCTTATGTCTCAACCAGCTCTGGGTGTAGATGTGGTCAATCCCGGTTGCATCACATGCCCTGAGTGAATTATTTAAGAATTGCTCTCTATTTCACTGTCTTTGTGTTTTGTTTTCGAAATTTATTTTGATAATGGGATTTATCGGATTTTCACTGCTGCATTTCCGCCGCTGTACACATGCTTGATTCTCTTACGGAGACATATATATCCATGGGTTTTAAGATTCTTCCTAGTCAGGTATATTCCTAGGCGTTGAATATGTGGTGTTGAGTCCATTTCGTTGAGCAAGGAGTAGGTCTTGTCTATTACATATTTGGCTTATGGAATGTTATCTGTGCTAATTTCAGTCTCTGATTTTATGCAGCACCCCAATGCACCTTTCCCCATAAGCAAGCACTAGTTGGTTTTCTAAATTTGAGACCGTGTTCTGTTTTGTAATTCAGTTCATGTGTAGTCAAGTTTACATTCCGTGTATTAGTGATATCTTATGATGTTTCTTTTTCTGTGTGACGTAGTTCACGTAGAATCACCGTACCTGCATCCACTTATATGCCGCTACGGGCCTGATGACACAGATTTCATTGCTGAGTGATATTGCATTGCACGTACGTGCCACAACTTCTTTATCCATTTTTTGCTTTCTGGGATATTTACCTGATACTGTAGACGAGCTTCTTGTGAACACAGCCGTCCCAAATATTGGGGTGGCTGTCTGTTTTTGATTTTAATTTCCGTAAGCTATAGGACCATAAGTGGAAGTGCCATAGGCTGTGTTGCTTTGTTTCTTACGTGTTTCAGGAAACACCATACACTTCTCCAGGGTGGCTGCTGGCAATTTACATCCTGCCAATCAGCATAACAAGGCTCCCTGTTCTCCATATCCTGTCCTACCTTTCTGGATTTTACACTTTTTTCAGATGGCCCTTTTGCCCGGCGGGGCAGTGAGATTTCATTGTAGTGCAGATTTCCTTTACAGGCTTGCTTGGTTGGCCAAAAAGGGCGTATGCGTTTTTTCCTGAATATATTCAGGAAAAAACGCATACGCCCTTTTTGGCCAAGTGCATCATTGTCGACGTTGTGCCTCTTTTCCTATGCTTTCAGGGCAATTCCAGTCTACCCCCTGCAATCGTTTTCCTGAAATTCAGCCCCGCTTTCAAGTCCCCTTCGCAGGCTTACTTCAATATATTTTTGGAGGATAGCTGTCATTTATAACTCTGCAGGTTTGTGAAGTACAGTGCCCCTGAACTCCTTTCTTCAACTCGCTTTCTTGTGAGCTGGGCACAAAACCGCAGGATTGCTTCAGGCCCTAATCTGTTTCCAGCAGGGCACACTGAGCCTTTGTTTAATTCCTCTTCCTGGTGGGCAATGAGCGTTACATTTGCCTGTGCAGACACCTACAGCTAGTCTCTCATTGGTTCTCCCTATTCCTGTTCATCTTGCACAGAAATTGCAAGCTGTGCCAAACAGGAGGTTAAAGGCACTGACTCTCCAAGCGGGGAGAGTGATAGTAAAGCATCTGGAATGGTGAACCCGAGCACCAGGATACGAAAACTGAGATGCATTTTAAATCGTTTCCCAATCACACGGTGGACCATACTCTGGGTTTCCCATGCATGTTTTAGCTGGAGGAAGAATCCCTTGATCCTGGAGAGTTGGGACCCATGGAATGGGTACCATGCAGTATGACTTCAAAGGGTCTGCATTTGCTCACCGAAACTCACCAATGCTATCAGCCTGAAGTGTCCAGCCTTATGTCTCAACCAGCTCTGGGTGTAGATGTGGTCAATCCCGGTTGCATCACATGCCCTGAGTGAATTATTTAAGAATTGCTCTCTATTTCACTGTCTTTGAGTTTTGTTTTCTAAATTTATTTTGATAATGGGATTTATCGGATTTTCACTGCTGCGTTTCGGCCGCTGTACACACGCTTGATTCTCTTACGGAGACATATATATCCATGGGTTTTAAGATTCTTCCTAGTCAGGTATATTCCTAGGCGTTGAATATGTGGTGTTGGGTCCATTTCGTTGAGCAAGGAGTAGGTCTTGTCTATTACATATTTGGCTTATGGAAAGTTATCTGTGCTAATTTCAGTCTCTGGTTTTATGCAGCACCCCAAGGCACCTTTCCCCATAAGCAAGCACTAGTTGGTTTTCTAAATTTGAGACCCTGTTCTGTTTTGTAATTCAGTTCATGTGTAGTCAAGTTTACATTCCGTGTATTAGTGATATCTTATGTTGTTTCTTTTTCTGTGTGACGTAGTTCACGTAGAATCACCGTACCTGCATCCACTCACTATGCCGCTACGGGCCTGATGACACAGATTTCATTGCTGAGTGATATTGCATTGTACGTACGTGCCACAACTTCTTTATCCATTTTTTGCTTTCTGGGATATTTACCTGATACTGTAGAGGAGCTTCTTGTGAACACAGCCGTCCCAAATATTGGGGTGGCTGTCTGTTTTTGATTTTAATTTCCGTAAGCTATAGGACCATAAGTGGAAGTGCCATAGGCTGTGTTGCTTTGTTTCTTACGTGTTTCAGGAAACACCATACACTTCTCCAGGGTGGCTGCTGGCAATTTACATCCTGCCAATCAGCATAACAAGGCTCCCTGTTCTCCATATCCTGTCCTACCTTTCTGGATTTTACACTTTTTTCAGATGGCCCTTTTGCCCGGGGGACAGTGAGATTTCATTGTAGTGCAGATTTCATTTAAAGGCTTGCTTGGTTGGCCAAAAAGGGCGTATGCGTTTTTTCCTGAATATATTCAGGAAAAAACGCATACGCCCATTTTGGCCAACTGCATCATTGTCGACGTTGTGCCTCTTTTCCTATGCTTTCAGGGCAATTCCAGTCTACCCCCTGCAATCGTTTTCCTGAAATTCAGCCCCGCTTTCAAGTCCCCTTCGCAGGCTTACTTCAATATATTTTTGGAGGATAGCTGTCATTTATAACTCTGCAGGTTTGTGAATTACAGTGCCCCTGAGCTCCTTTCTTCAACTCGCTTTCTTGTGAGCTGGGCACAAAACCGCAGGATTGCTTCAGGCCCTAATCTGTTTCCAGCAGGGCACACTGAGCCTTTGTTTAATTCCTCTTCCTGGTGGGCAATGAGCGTTACATTTGCCCGTGCAGACACCTACAGCTAGTCTCTCATTGGTTCTCCCTATTCCTGTTCATCTTGCACACAAATGGCAAGCTGTGCCAAACAGGAGGTTAAAGGCACTGACTCTCCAAGCGGGGAGAGTGTTAGTAAAGCATCTGGAATGGTGAACCCGAGGACCAGGATACGAAAACTGAGATGCATTTTAAATCGTTTCCCAATCACACGGTGGACGATACTCTGGGTTTCCCATGCATGTTTTAGCTGGAGGAAGAATGCCTTGAACCTGGAGAGTTGGGACCCATGGAATGGGTACCATGCAGTATGACTTCAAAGGGTCTGCATTTGCTCACCGAAACTCACCAGTGCTATCAGCCTGAAGTGTCCAGCCTTATGTCTCAACCAGCTCTGGGTGTAGATGTGGTCAATCCCGGTTGCATCACATGCCCTGAGTGAATTATTTAAGAATTGCTCTCTATTTCACTGTCTTTGTGTTTTGTTTTCGAAATTTATTTTGATAATGGGATTTATCGGATTTTCACTGCTGCATTTCCGCCGCTGTACACATGCTTGATTCTCTTACGGAGACATATATATCCATGGGTTTTAAGATTCTTCCTAGTCAGGTATATTCCTAGGCGTTGAATATGTGGTGTTGAGTCCATTTCGTTGAGCAAGGAGTAGGTCTTGTCTATTACATATTTGGCTTATGGAATGTTATCTGTGCTAATTTCAGTCTCTGGTTTTATGCAGCACCCCAATGCACCTTTCCCCATAAGCAAGCACTAGTTGGTTTTCTAAATTTGAGACCCTGTTCTGTTTTGTAATTCAGTTCATGTGTAGTCAAGTTTACATTCCGTGTATTAGTGATATCTTATGATGTTTCTTTTTCTGTGTGACGTAGTTCACGTAGAATCACCGTACCTGCATCCACTTACTATGCCGCTACGGGCCTGATGACATAGATTTCATTGCTGAGTGATATTGCATTGCACGTACGTGCCACAACTTCTTTATCCATTTTTTGCTTTCTGGGATATTTACCTGATACTGTAGACGAGCTTCTTGTGAACACAGCCGTCTCAAATATTGGGGTGGCTGTCTGTTTTTGATTTTAATTTCCGTAAGCTATATGACCATAAGTGGAAGTGCCATAGGCTGTGTTGCTTTGTTTCTTACGTGTTTCAGGAAACAACATACACTTCTCCAGGGTGGCTGCTGGCAATTTACATCCTGCCAATCAGCATAACAAGGCTCCCTGTTCTCCATATCCTGTCCTACCTTTCTGGATTTTACACTTTTTTCAGATGGCCCTTTTGCCCGGCGGGGCAGTGAGATTTCATTGTAGTGCAGATTTCCTTTACAGGCTTGCTTGGTTGGCCAAAAAGGGCGTATGCGTTTTTTCCTGAATATATTCAGGAAAAAACGCATACGCCCTTTTTGGCCAAGTGCATCATTGTCGACGTTTTGCCTCTTTTCCTATGCTTTCAGGGCAATTCCAGTCTACCCCCTGCAATCGTATTCCTGAAATTCAGCCCCGCTTTCAAGTCCCCTTCGCAGGCTTACTTCAATATATTTTTGGAGGATAGCTGTCATTTATAACTCTGCAGGTTTGTGAAGTACAGTGCCCCTGAACTCCTTTCTTCAACTCGCTTTCTTGTGAGCTGGGCACAAAACCGCAGGATTGCTTCAGGCCCTAATCTGTTTCCAGCAGGGCACACTGAGCCTTTGTTTAATTCCTCTTCCTGGTGGGCAATGAGCGTTACATTTGCCCGTGCAGACACCTACAGCTAGTCTCTCATTGGTTCTCCCTATTCCTGTTCATCTTGCACAGAAATTGCAAGCTGTGCCAAACAGGAGGTTAAAGGCACTGACTCTCCAAGCGGGGAGAGTGATAGTAAAGCATCTGGAATGGTGAACCCGAGCACCAGGATACGAAAACTGAGATGCATTTTAAATCGTTTCCCAATCACACGGTGGACCATACTCTGGGTTTCCCATGCATGTTTTAGCTGGAGGAAGAATCCCTTGATCCTGGAGAGTTGGGACCCATGGAATGGGTACCATGCAGTATGACTTCAAAGGGTCTGCATTTGCTCACCGAAACTCACCAATGCTATCAGCCTGAAGTGTCCAGCCTTATGTCTCAACCAGCTCTGGGTGTAGATGTGGTCAATCCCGGTTGCATCACATGCCCTGAGTGAATTATTTAAGAATTGCTCTCTATTTCACTGTCTTTGTGTTTTGTTTTCGAAATTTATTTTGATAATGGGATTTATCGGATTTTCACTGCTGCGTTTCGGCCGCTGTACACACGCTTGATTCTCTTACGGAGACATATATATCCATGGGTTTTAAGATTCTTCCTAGTCAGGTATATTCCTAGGCGTTGAATATGTGGTGTTGGGTCCATTTCGTTGAGCAAGGAGTAGGTCTTGTCTATTACATATTTGGCTTATGGAAAGTTATCTGTGCTAATTTCAGTCTCTGGTTTTATGCAGCACCCCAAGGCACCTTTCCCCATAAGCAAGCACTAGTTGGTTTTCTAAATTTGAGACCCTGTTCTGTTTTGTAATTCAGTTCATGTGTAGTCAAGTTTACATTCCGTGTATTAGTGATATCTTATGATGTTTCTTTTTCTGTGTGACGTAGTTCACGTAGAATCACCGTACCTGCATCCACTCACTATGCCGCTACGGGCCTGATGACACAGATTTCATTGCTGAGTGATATTGCATTGTACGTACGTGCCACAACTTCTTTATCCATTTTTTGCTTTCTGGGATATTTACCTGATACTGTAGAGGAGCTTCTTGTGAACACAGCCGTCCCAAATATTGGGGTGGCTGTCTGTTTTTGATTTTAATTTCCGTAAGCTATAGGACCATAAGTGGAAGTGCCATAGGCTGTGTTGCTTTGTTTCTTACGTGATTCAGGAAACACCATACACTTCTCCAGGGTGGCTGCTGGCAATTTACATCCTGCCAATCAGCATAACAAGGCTCCCTGTTCTCCATATCCTGTCCTACCTTTCTGGATTTTACACTTTTTTCAGATGGCCCTTTTGCCCGGGGGACAGTGAGATTTCATTGTAGTGCAGATTTCATTTAAAGGCTTGCTTGGTTGGCCAAAAAGGGCGTATGCGTTTTTTCCTGAATATATTCAGGAAAAAACGCATACGCCCATTTTGGCCAACTGCATCATTGTCGACGTTGTGCCTCTTTTCCTATGCTTTCAGGGCAATTCCAGTCTACCCCCTGCAATCGTTTTCCTGAAATTCAGCCCCGCTTTCAAGTCCCCTTCGCAGGCTTACTTCAATATATTTTTGGAGGATAGCTGTCATTTATAACTCTGCAGGTTTGTGAAGTACAGTGCCCCTGAGCTCCTTTCTTCAACTCGCTTTCTTGTGAGCTGGGCACAAAACCGCAGGATTGCTTCAGGCCCTAATCTGTTTCCAGCAGGGCACACTGAGCCTTTGTTTAATTCCTCTTCCTGGTGGGCAATAAGCGTTACATTTGCCCGTGCAGACACCTACAGCTAGTCTCTCATTGGTTCTCCCTATTCCTGTTCATCTTGCACAGAAATGGCAAGCTGTGCCAAACAGGAGGTTAAAGGCACTGACTCTCCAAGCGGGGAGAGTGTTAGTAAAGCATCTGGAATGGTGAACCCGAGGACCAGGATACGAAAACTGAGATGCATTTTAAATCGTTTCCCAATCACACGGTGGACGATACTCTGGCTTTCCCATGCATGTTTTAGCTGGAGGAAGAATCCCTTGAACCTGGAGAGTTGGGACCCATGGAATGGGTACCATGCAGTATGACTTCAAAGGGTCTGCATTTGCTCACCGAAACTCACCAATGCTATCAGCCTGAAGTGTCCAGCCTTATGTCTCAACCAGCTCTGGGTGTAGATGTGGTCAATCCCGGTTGCATCACATGCCCTGAGTGAATTATTTAAGAATTGCTCTCTATTTCACTGTCTTTGTGTTTTGTTTTCGAAATTTATTTTGATAATGGGATTTATCGGATTTTCACTGCTGCGTTTATGCCGCTGTACACATGCTTGATTCTCTTACGGAGACATATATATCCATGGGTTTTAAGATTCTTCCTAGTCAGGTATATTCGTAGGCGTTGAATATGTGGTGTTGAGTCCATTTCGTTGAGCAAGGAGTAGGTCTTGTCTATTACATATTTGGCTTATGGAATGTTATCTGTGCTAATTTCAGTCTCTGGTTTTATGCAGCACCCCAATACACCTTTCCCCATAAGCAAGCACTAGTTGGTTTTCTAAATTTGAGACCCTGTTCTGTTTTGTAATTCAGTTCATGTGTAGTCAAGTTTACATTCCGTGTATTAGTGATATCTTATGATGTTTCTTTTTCTGTGTGACGTAGTTCACGTAGAATCACCGTACCTGCATCCACTTACTATGCCGCTACGGGCCTGATGACACAGATTTCATTGCTGAGTGATATTGCATTGCACGTACGTGCCACAACTTCTTTATCCATTTTTTGCTTTCTGGGATATTTACCTGATACTGTAGACGAGCTTCTTGTGAACACAGCCGTCCCAAATATTGGGGTGGCTGTCTGTTTTTGATTTTAATTTCCGTAAGCTATAGGACCATAAGTGGAAGTGCCATAGGCTGTGTTGCTTTGTTTCTTACGTGTTTCAGGAAACACCATACACTTCTCCAGGGTGGCTGCTGGCAATTTACATCCTGCCAATCAGCATAACAAGGCTCCCTGTTCTCCATATCCTGTCCTACCTTTCTGGATTTTACACTTTTTTCAGATGGCCCTTTTGCCCGGTGGGGCAGTGAGATTTCATTGTAGTGCAGATTTCCTTTACAGGCTTGCTTGGTTGGCCAAAAAGGGCGTATGCGTTTTTTCCTGAATATATTCAGGAAAAAACGCATACGCCCATTTTGGCCAACTGCATCATTGTCGACGTTGTGCCTCTTTTCCTATGCTTTCAGGGCAATTCCAGTCTACCCCCTGCAATCGTTTTCCTGAAATTCAGCCCCGCTTTCAAGTCCCCTTCGCAGGCTTACTTCAATATATTTTTGGAGGATAGCTGTCATTTATAACTCTGCAGGTTTGTGAAGTACAGTGCCCCTGAGCTCCTTTCTTCAACTCGCTTTCTTGTGAGCTGGGCACAAAACCGCAGGATTGCTTCAGGCCCTAATCTGTTTCCAGAAGGGCACACTGAGCCTTTGTTTAATTCCTCTTCCTGGTGGGCAATGAGCGTTACATTTGCCCGTGCAGACACCTACAGCTAGTCTCTCATTGGTTCTCCCTATTCCTGTTCATCTTGCACAGAAATGGCAAGCTGTGCCAAACAGGAGGTTAAAGGCACTGACTCTCCAAGCGGGGAGAGTGTTAGTAAAGCATCTGGAATGGTGAACCCGAGGACCAGGATACGAAAACTGAGATGCATTTTAAATCGTTTCCCAATCACACGGTGGACGATACTCTGGGTTTCCCATGCATGTTTTAGCTGGAGGAAGAATGCCTTGAACCTGGAGAGTTGGGACCCATGGAATGGGTACCATGCAGTATGACTTCAAAGGGTCTGCATTTGCTCACCGAAACTCACCAGTGCTATCAGCCTGAAGTGTCCAGCCTTATGTCTCAACCAGCTCTGGGTGTAGATGTGGTCAATCCCGGTTGCATCACATGCCCTGAGTGAATTATTTAAGAATTGCTCTCTATTTCACTGTCTTTGTGTTTTGTTTTCGAAATTTATTTTGATAATGGGATTTATCGGATTTTCACTGCTGCATTTCCGCCGCTGTACACATGCTTGATTCTCTTACGGAGACATATATATCCATGGGTTTTAAGATTCTTCCTAGTCAGGTATATTCCTAGGCGTTGAATATGTGGTGTTGAGTCCATTTCGTTGAGCAAGGAGTAGGTCTTGTCTATTACATATTTGGCTTATGGAATGTTATCTGTGCTAATTTCAGTCTCTGGTTTTATGCAGCACCCCAATGCACCTTTCCCCATAAGCAAGCACTAGTTGGTTTTCTAAATTTGAGACCCTGTTCTGTTTTGTAATTCAGTTCATGTGTAGTCAAGTTTACATTCCGTGTATTAGTGATATCTTATGATGTTTCTTTTTCTGTGTGACGTAGTTCACGTAGAATCACCGTACCTGCATCCACTTACTATGCCGCTACGGGCCTGATGACACAGATTTCATTGCTGAGTGATATTGCATTGCACGTACGTGCCACAACTTCTTTATCCATTTTTTGCTTTCTGGGATATTTACCTGATACTGTAGACGAGCTTCTTGTGAACACAGCCGTCCCAAATATTGGGGTGGCTGTCTGTTTTTGATTTTAATTTCCGTAAGCTATAGGACCATAAGTGGAAGTGCCATAGGCTGTGTTGCTTTGTTTCTTACGTGATTCAGGAAACACCATACACTTCTCCAGGGTGGCTGCTGGCAATTTACATCCTGCCAATCAGCATAACAAGGCTCCCTGTTCTCCATATCCTGTCCTACCTTTCTGGATTTTACACTTTTTTCAGATGGCCCTTTTGCCCGGGGGACAGTGAGATTTCATTGTAGTGCAGATTTCATTTAAAGGCTTGCTTGGTTGGCCAAAAAGGGCGTATGCGTTTTTTCCTGAATATATTCAGGAAAAAACGCATACGCCCATTTTGGCCAACTGCATCATTGTCGACGTTGTGCCTCTTTTCCTATGCTTTCAGGGCAATTCCAGTCTACCCCCTGCAATCGTTTTCCTGAAATTCAGCCCCGCTTTCAAGTCCCCTTCGCAGGCTTACTTCAATATATTTTTGGAGGATAGCTGTCATTTATAACTCTGCAGGTTTGTGAAGTACAGTGCCCCTGAGCTCCTTTCTTCAACTCGCTTTCTTGTGAGCTGGGCACAAAACCGCAGGATTGCTTCAGGCCCTAATCTGTTTCCAGCAGGGCACACTGAGCCTTTGTTTAATTCCTCTTCCTGGTGGGCAATAAGCGTTACATTTGCCCGTGCAGACACCTACAGCTAGTCTCTCATTGGTTCTCCCTATTCCTGTTCATCTTGCACAGAAATGGCAAGCTGTGCCAAACAGGAGGTTAAAGGCACTGACTCTCCAAGCGGGGAGAGTGTTAGTAAAGCATCTGGAATGGTGAACCCGAGGACCAGGATACGAAAACTGAGATGCATTTTAAATCGTTTCCCAATCACACGGTGGACGATACTCTGGGTTTCCCATGCATGTTTTAGCTGGAGGAAGAATCCCTTGAACCTGGAGAGTTGGGACCCATGGAATGGGTACCATGCAGTATGACTTCAAAGGGTCTGCATTTGCTCACCGAAACTCACCAATGCTATCAGCCTGAAGTGTCCAGCCTTATGTCTCAACCAGCTCTGGGTGTAGATGTGGTCAATCCCGGTTGCATCACATGCCCTGAGTGAATTATTTAAGAATTGCTCTCTATTTCACTGTCTTTGTGTTTTGTTTTCGAAATTTATTTTGATAATGGGATTTATCGGATTTTCACTGCTGCGTTTCGGCCGCTGTACACACGCTTGATTCTCTTACGGAGACATATATATCCATGGGTTTTAAGATTCTTCCTAGTCAGGTATATTCGTAGGCGTTGAATATGTGGTGTTGAGTCCATTTCGTTGAGCAAGGAGTAGGTCTTGTCTATTACATATTTGGCTTATGGAATGTTATCTGTGCTAATTTCAGTCTCTGGTTTTATGCAGCACCCCAATGCACCTTTCCCCATAAGCAAGCACTAGTTGGTTTTCTAAATTTGAGACCCTGTTCTGTTTTGTAATTCAGTTCATGTGTAGTCAAGTTTACATTCCGTGTATTAGTGATATCTTATGATGTTTCTTTTTCTGTGTGACGTAGTTCACGTAGAATCACCGTACCTGCATCCACTTACTATGCCGCTACGGGCCTGATGACACAGATTTCATTGCTGAGTGATATTGCATTGCACGTACGTGCCACACCTTCTTTATCCATTTTTTGCTTTCTGGGATATTTACCTGATACTGTAGACGAGCTTCTTGTGAACACAGCCGTCCCAAATATTGGGGTGGCTGTCTGTTTTTGATTTTAATTTCCGTAAGCTATAGGACCATAAGTGGAAGTGCCATAGGCTGTGTTGCTTTGTTTCTTACGTGTTTCAGGAAACACCATACACTTCTCCAGGGTGGCTGCTGGCAATTTACATCCTGCCAATCAGCATAACAAGGCTCCCTGTTCTCCATATCCTGTCCTACCTTTCTGGATTTTACACTTTTTTCAGATGGCCCTTTTGCCCGGTGGGGCAGTGAGATTTCATTGTAGTGCAGATTTCCTTTACAGGCTTGCTTGGTTGGCCAAAAAGGGCGTATGCGTTTTTTCCTGAATATATTCAGGAAAAAACGCATACGCCCATTTTGGCCAACTGCATCATTGTCGACGTTGTGCCTCTTTTCCTATGCTTTCAGGGCAATTCCAGTCTACCCCCTGCAATCGTTTTCCTGAAATTCAGCCCCGCTTTCAAGTCCCCTTCGCAGGCTTACTTCAATATATTTTTGGAGGATAGCTGTCATTTATAACTCTGCAGGTTTGTGAAGTACAGTGCCCCTGAGCTCCTTTCTTCAACTCGCTTTCTTGTGAGCTGGGCACAAAACCGCAGGATTGCTTCAGGCCCTAATCTGTTTCCAGCAGGGCACACTGAGCCTTTGTTTAATTCCTCTTCCTGGTGGGCAATGAGCGTTACATTTGCCCGTGCAGACACCTACAGCTAGTCTCTCATTGGTTCTCCCTATTCCTGTTCATCTTGCACAGAAATTGCAAGCTGTGCCAAACAGGAGGTTAAAGGCACTGACTCTCCAAGCGGGGAGAGTGTTAGTAAAGCATCTGGAATGGTGAACCCGAGGACCAGGATACGAAAACTGAGATGCATTTTAAATCGTTTCCCAATCACACGGTGGACGATACTCTTGGTTTCCCATGCATGTTTTAGCTGGAGGAAGAATGCCTTGAACCTGGAGAGTTGGGACCCATGGAATGGGTACCATGCAGTATGACTTCAAAGGGTCTGCATTTGCTCACCGAAACTCACCAGTGCTATCAGCCTGAAGTGTCCAGCCTTATGTCTCAACCAGCTCTGGGTGTAGATGTGGTCAATCCCGGTTGCATCACATGCCCTGAGTGAATTATTTAAGAATTGCTCTCTATTTCACTGTCTTTGTGTTTTGTTTTCGAAATTTATTTTGATAATGGGATTTATCGGATTTTCACTGCTGCATTTCCGCCGCTGTACACATGCTTGATTCTCTTACGGAGACATATATATCCATGGGTTTTAAGATTCTTCCTAGTCAGGTATATTCCTAGGCGTTGAATATGTGGTGTTGAGTCCATTTCGTTGAGCAAGGAGTAGGTCTTGTCTATTACATATTTGGCTTATGGAATGTTATCTGTGCTAATTTCAGTCTCTGGTTTTATGCAGCACCCCAATGCACCTTTCCCCATAAGCAAGCACTAGTTGGTTTTCTAAATTTGAGACCCTGTTCTGTTTTGTAATTCAGTTCATGTGTAGTCAAGTTTACATTCCGTGTATTAGTGATATCTTATGATGTTTCTTTTTCTGTGTGACGTAGTTCACGTAGAATCACCGTACCTGCATCCACTTACTATGCCGCTACGGGCCTGATGACACAGATTTCATTGCTGAGTGATATTGCATTGCACGTACGTGCCACAACTTCTTTATCCATTTTTTGCTTTCTGGGATATTTACCTGATACTGTAGACGAGCTTCTTGTGAACACAGCCGTCCCAAATATTGGGGTGGCTGTCTGTTTTTGATTTTAATTTCCGTAAGCTATAGGACCATAAGTGGAAGTGCCATAGGCTGTGTTGCTTTGTTTCTTACGTGTTTCAGGAAACACCATACACTTCTCCAGGGTGGCTGCTGGCAATTTACATCCTGCCAATCAGCATAACAAGGCTCCCTGTTCTCCATATCCTGTCCTACCTTTCTGGATTTTACACTTTTTTCAGATGGCCCTTTTGCCCGGCGGGGCAGTGAGATTTCATTGTAGTGCAGATTTCCTTTACAGGCTTGCTTGGTTGGCCAAAAAGGGCGTATGCGTTTTTTCCTGAATATATTCAGGAAAAAACGCATACGCCCTTTTTGGCCAAGTGCATCATTGTCGACGTTGTGCCTCTTTTCCTATGCTTTCAGGGCAATTCCAGTCTACCCCCTGCAATCGTATTCCTGAAATTCAGCCCCGCTTTCAAGTCCCCTTCGCAGGCTTACTTCAATATAATTTTGGAGGATAGCTGTCATTTATAACTCTGCAGGTTTGTGAAGTACAGTGCCCCTGAACTCCTTTCTTCAACTCGCTTTCTTGTGAGCTGGGCACAAAACCGCAGGATTGCTTCAGGCCCTAATCTGTTTCCAGCAGGGCACACTGAGCCTTTGTTTAATTCCTCTTCCAGGTGGGCAATGAGCGTTACATTTGCCCGTGCAGACACCTACAGCTAGTCTCTCATTGGTTCTCCCTATTCCTGTTCATCTTGCACAGAAATTGCAAGCTGTGCCAAACAGGAGGTTAAAGGCACTGACTCTCCAAGCGGGGAGAGTGATAGTAAAGCATCTGGAATGGTGAACCCGAGCACCAGGATACGAAAACTGAGATGCATTTTAAATCGTTTCCCAATCACACGGTGGACCATACTCTGGGTTTCCCATGCATGTTTTAGCTGGAGGAAGAATCCCTTGATCCTGGAGAGTTGGGACCCATGGAATGGGTACCATGCAGTATGACTTCAAAGGGTCTGCATTTGCTCACCGAAACTCACCAATGCTATCAGCCTGAAGTGTCCAGCCTTATGTCTCAACCAGCTCTGGGTGTAGATGTGGTCAATCCCGGTTGCATCACATGCCCTGAGTGAATTATTTAAGAATTGCTCTCTATTTCACTGTCTTTGTGTTTTGTTTTCGAAATTTATTTTGATAATGGGATTTATCGGATTTTCACTGCTGCGTTTCGGCCGCTGTACACACGCTTGATTCTCTTACGGAGACATATATATCCATGGGTTTTAAGATTCTTCCTAGTCAGGTATATTCCTAGGCGTTGAATATGTGGTGTTGGGTCCATTTCGTTGAGCAAGGAGTAGGTCTTGTCTATTACATATTTGGCTTATGGAAAGTTATCTGTGCTAATTTCAGTCTCTGGTTTTATGCAGCACCCCAAGGCACCTTTCCCCATAAGCAAGCACTAGTTGGTTTTCTAAATTTGAGACCCTGTTCTGTTTTGTAATTCAGTTCATGTGTAGTCAAGTTTACATTCCGTGTATTAGTGATATCTTATGTTGTTTCTTTTTCTGTGTGACGTAGTTCACGTAGAATCACCGTACCTGCATCCACTCACTATGCCGCTACGGGCCTGATGACACAGATTTCATTGCTGAGTGATATTGCATTGTACGTACGTGCCACAACTTCTTTATCCATTTTTTGCTTTCTGGGATATTTACCTGATACTGTAGAGGAGCTTCTTGTGAACACAGCCGTCCCAAATATTGGGGTGGCTGTCTGTTTTTGATTTTAATTTCCGTAAGCTATAGGACCATAAGTGGAAGTGCAATAGGCTGTGTTGCTTTGTTTCTTACGTGTTTCAGGAAACACCATACACTTCTCCAGGGTGGCTGCTGGCAATTTACATCCTGCCAATCAGCATAACAAGGCTCCCTGTTCTCCATATCCTGTCCTACCTTTCTGGATTTTACACTTTTTTCAGATGGCCCTTTTGCCCGGGGGACAGTGAGATTTCATTGTAGTGCAGATTTCATTTAAAGGCTTGCTTGGTTGGCCAAAAAGGGCGTATGCGTTTTTTCCTGAATATATTCAGGAAAAAACGCATACGCCCATTTTGGCCAACTGCATCATTGTCGACGTTGTGCCTCTTTTCCTATGCTTTCAGGGCAATTCCAGTCTACCCCCTGCAATCGTTTTCCTGAAATTCAGCCCCGCTTTCAAGTCCCCTTCGCAGGCTTACTTCAATATATTTTTGGAGGATAGCTGTCATTTATAACTCTGCAGGTTTGTGAAATACAGTGCCCCTGAGCTCCTTTCTTCAACTCGCTTTCTTGTGAGCTGGGCACAAAACCGCAGGATTGCTTCAGGCCCTAATCTGTTTCCAGCAGGGCACACTGAGCCTTTGTTTAATTCCTCTTCCTGGTGGGCAATAAGCGTTACATTTGCCCGTGCAGACACCTACAGCTAGTCTCTCATTGGTTCTCCCTATTCCTGTTCATCTTGCACAGAAATGGCAAGCTGTGCCAAACAGGAGGTTAAAGGCACTGACTCTCCAAGCGGGGAGAGTGTTAGTAAAGCATCTGGAATGGTGAACCCGAGGACCAGGATACGAAAACTGAGATGCATTTTAAATCGTTTCCCAATCACACGGTGGACGATACTCTGGTTTTCCCATGCATGTTTTAGCTGGAGGAAGAATCCCTTGAACCTGGAGAGTTGGGACCCATGGAATGGGTACCATGCAGTATGACTTCAAAGGGTCTGCATTTGCTCACCGAAACTCACCAATGCTATCAGCCTGAAGTGTCCAGCCTTATGTCTCAACCAGCTCTGGGTGTAGATGTGGTCAATCCCGGTTGCATCACATGCCCTGAGTGAATTATTTAAGAATTGCTCTCTATTTCACTGTCTTTGTGTTTTGTTTTCGAAATTTATTTTGATAATGGGATTTATCGGATTTTCACTGCTGCGTTTCGGCCGCTGTACACACGCTTGATTCTCTTACGGAGACATATATATCCATGGGTTTTAAGATTCTTCCTAGTCAGGTATATTCATAGGCGTTGAATATGTGGTGTTGAGTCCATTTCGTTGAGCAAGGAGTAGGTCTTGTCTATTACATATTTGGCTTATGGAATGTTATCTGTGCTAATTTCAGTCTCTGGTTTTATGCAGCACCCCAATGCACCTTTCCCCATAAGCAAGCACTAGTTGGTTTTCTAAATTTGAGACCCTGTTCTGTTTTGTAATTCAGTTCATGTGTAGTCAAGTTTACATTCCGTGTATTAGTGATATCTTATGATGTTTCTTTTTCTGTGTGACGTAGTTCACGTAGAATCACCGTACCTGCATCCACTCACTATGCCGCTACGGGCCTGATGACACAGATTTCATTGCTGAGTGATATTGCATTGCACGTACGTGCCACAACTTCTTTATCCATTTTTTGCTTTCTGGGATATTTACCTGATACTGTAGACGAGCTTCTTGTGAACACAGCCGTCCCAAATATTGGGGTGGCTGTCTGTTTTTGATTTTAATTTCCGTAAGCTATAGGACCATAAGTGGAAGTGCCATAGGCTGTGTTGCTTTGTTTCTTACGTGTTTCAGGAAACACCATACACTTCTCCAGGGTGGCTGCTGGCAATTTACATCCTGCCAATCAGCATAACAAGGCTCCCTGTTCTCCATATCCTGTCCTACCTTTCTGGATTTTACACTTTTTTCAGATGGCCCTTTTGCCCGGTGGGGCAGTGAGATTTCATTGTAGTGCAGATTTCCTTTACAGGCTTGCTTGGTTGGCCAAAAAGGGCGTATGCGTTTTTTCCTGAATATATTCAGGAAAAAACGCATACGCCCTTTTTGGCCAAGTGCATCATTGTCGACGTTGTGCCTCTTTTCCTATGCTTTCAGGGCAATTCCAGTCTACCCCCTGCAATCGTTTTCCTGAAATTCAGCCCCGCTTTCAAGTCCCCTTCGCAGGCTTACTTCAATATATTTTTGGAGGATAGCTGTCATTTATAACTCTGCAGGTTTGTGAAGTACAGTGCCCCTGAACTCCTTTCTTCAACTCGCTTTCTTGTGAGCTGGGCACAAAACCGCAGGATTGCTTCAGGCCCTAATCTGTTTCCAGCAGGGCACACTGAGCCTTTGTTTAATTCCTCTTCCTGGTGGGCAATGAGCGTTACATTTGCCCGTGCAGACACCTACAGCTAGTCTCTCATTGGTTCTCCCTATTCCTGTTCATCTTGCACAGAAATGGCAAGCTGTGCCAAACAGGAGGTTAAAGGCACTGACTCTCCAAGCGGGGAGAGTGTTAGTAAAGCATCTGGAATGGTGAACCCGAGGACCAGGATACGAAAACTGAGATGCATTTTAAATCGTTTCCCAATCACACGGTGGACGATACTCTGGGTTTCCCATGCATGTTTTAGCTGGAGGAAGAATGCCTTGAACCTGGAGAGTTGGGACCCATGGAATGGGTACCATGCAGAATGACTTCAAAGGGTCTGCATTTGCTCACCGAAACTCACCAATGCTATCAGCCTGAAGTGTCCAGCCTTATGTCTCAACCAGCTCTGGGTGTAGATGTGGTCAATGCCGGTTGCATCACATGCCCTGAGTGAATTATTTAAGAATTGCTCTCTATTTCACTGTCTTTGTGTTTTGTTTTCGAAATTTATTTTGATAATGGGATTTATCGGATTTTCACTGCTGCGTTTCGGCCGCTGTACACACGCTTGATTCTCTTACGGAGACATATATATCCATGGGTTTTAAGATTCTTCCTAGTCAGGTATATTCCTAGGCGTTGAATATGTGGTGTTGAGTCCATTTCGTTGAGCAAGGAGTAGGTCTTGTCTATTACATATTTGGCTTATGGAATGTTATCTGTGCTAATTTCAGTCTCTGGTTTTATGCAGCACCCCAATGCACCTTTCCCCATAAGCAAGCACTAGTTGGTTTTCTAAATTTGAGACCCTGTTCTGTTTTGTAATTCAGTTCATGTGTAGTCAAGTTTACATTCCGTGTATTAGTGATATCTTATGATGTTTCTTTTTCTGTGTGACGTAGTTCACGTAGAATCACCGTACCTGCATCCACTTACTATGCCGCTACGGGCCTGATGACACAGATTTCATTGCTGAGTGATATTGCATTACACGTACGTGCCACAACTTCTTTATCCATTTTTTGCTTTCTGGGATATTTACCTGATACTGTAGACGAGCTTCTTGTGAACACAGCCGTCCCAAATATTGGGGTGGCTGTCTGTTTTTGATTTTAATTTCCGTAAGCTATAGGACCATAAGTGGAAATGCCATAGGCTGTGTTGCTTTGTTTCTTACGTGTTTCAGGAAACACCATACACTTCTCCAGGGTGGCTGCTGGCAATTTACATCCTGCCAATCAGCATAACAAGGCTCCCTGTTCTCCATATCCTGTCCTACCTTTCTGGATTTTACACTTTTTTCAGATGGCCCTTTTGCCCGGGGGGGGCAGTGAGATTTCATTGTAGTGCAGATTTCCTTTAGAGGCTTGCTTGGTTGGCCAAAAAGGGCGTATGCGTTTTTTCCTGAATATATTCAAGAAAAAACGCATAAGCCCTTTTTGGCCAAGTGCATCATTGTCGACGTTGTGCCTCTTTTCCTATGCTTTCAGGGCAATTCCAGTCTACCCCCTGCAATCATTTTCCTGAAATTCAGCCCCGCTTTCAAGGCCCCTTCGCAGGCTTACTTCAATATATTTTTGGAGGATAGCTGTCATTTATAACTCTGCAGGTTTGTGAAGTACAGTGCCCCTGAGCTCCTTTCTTCAACTCCCTTTCTTGTGAGCTGGGCACAAAACCGCAGGATTGCTTCAGGCCCTAATCTGTTTCCAGCAGGGCACACTGAGCCTTTGTTTAATTCCTCTTCCTGGTGGGCAATGAGCGTTACATTTGCCCGTGCAGACACCTACAGCTAGTCTCTCATTGGTTCTCCCTATTCCTGTTCATCTTGCACAGAAATGGCAAGCTGTGCCAAACAGGAGGTTAAAGGCACTGACTCTCCAAGCGGGGAGAGTGTTAGTAAAGCATCTGGAATGGTGAACCCGAGGACCAGGATACGAAAACTGAGATGCATTTTAAATCGTTTCCCAATCACACGGTGGACAATACTCTGGGTTTCCCATGCATGTTTTAGCTGGAGGAAGAATGCCTTGAACCTGGAGAGTTCGGACCCATGGAATGGGTACCATGCAGTATGACTTCAAAGGGTCTGCATTTGCTCAACGAAACTCACCAGTGCTATCAGCCAGAAGTGTCCAGCCTTATGTCTCAACCAGCTCTGGGTGTAGATGTGGTCAATCCCGGTTGCATCACATGCCCTGAGTGAATTATTTAAGAATTGCTCTCTATTTCACTGTCTTTGTGTTTTGTTTTCGAAATTTATTTTGATAATGGGATTTATCGGATTTTCAATGCTGCATTTCCCCTGCTGTACACATGCTTGATTCTCTTACGGAGACATATATATCCATGGGTTTTAAAATTCTTCCTAGTCAGGTATATTCCTAGGCGTTGAATATGTGGTGTTGAGTCCATTTCGTTGAGCAAGGGGTAGGTCTTGTCTATTACATATTTGGCTTATGGAATGTTATCTGTGCTAATTTCAGTCTCTGGTTTTATGCAGCACCCCAACGCACCTTTCCCCATAAGCAAGCACTAGTTGGTTTTCTAAATTTGAGACCATGTTCTGTTTTGTAATTCAGTTCATGTGTAGTCAAGTTTACATTCCGTGTATTAGTGATATCTTATGATGTTTCTTTTTCTGTGTGACGTAGTTCACGTAGAATCACCGTACCTGCATCCACTCACTATGCCGCTACGGGCCTGATGACACAGATTTCATTGCTGAGTGATATTGCATTGCACGTACGTGCCACAACTTCTTTATCCATTTTTTGATTTCTGGGATATTTACCTGATACTGTAGACGAGCTTCTTGTGAACACAGCCGTCCCAAATATTGGGGTGGCTGTCTGTTTTTGATTTTAATTTCCGTAAGCTATAGGACCATAAGTGGAAGTGCCATAGGCTGTGTTGCTTTGTTTCTTACCTGTTTCAGGAAACACCATACACTTCCCCAGGGTGGCTGCTGGCAATTTACATCCTGCCAATCAGCATAACAAGGCTCCCTGTTCTCCATATCCTGTCCTACCTTTCTGGATTTTACACTTTTTTCAGATGGCCCTTTTGCCCGGGGGGGGCAGTGAGATTTCATTGTAGTGCAGATTTCCTTTACAGGCTTGCTTGGTTGGCCAAAAAGGGCGTAAGCGTTTTTTCCTGAATATATTCAGGAAAAAACGCATACGCCCTTTTTGGCCAAGTGCATCATTGTCGACGTTGTGCCTCTTTTCCTATGCTTTCAGGGCAATTCCAGTCTACCCCCTGCAATCGTTTTCCTGAAATTCAGCCCCGCTTTCAAGTCCCCTTCGCAGGCTTACTTCAATATATTTTTGGCGGATAGCTGTCATTTATAACTCTGCAGGTTTGTGAAGTACACTGCCCCTGAACTCCTTTCTTCAACTCGCTTTCTTGTGAGCTGGGCACAAAACCGCAGGATTCCTTCAGGCCGTAATCTGTTTCCAGCAGGGCACACTGAGCCTTTGTTTAATTCCTCTTCCTGGTGGGCAGTGAGCATTACATTTGCCCGTGCAGACACCTACAGCTAGTCTCTCATTGGTTCTCCCTATTCCTGTTCATCTTGCACAGAAATGGCAAGCTGTGCCAAACAGGAGGTTAAAGGCACTGATTCTCCAAGCGGGGAGAGTGTTAGTAAAGCATCTGGAATGGTGAACCCGAGGACCAGGATACGAAAACTTAGATGCATTTTAAATCGTTTCCCAATCACACGGTGGACGATACTCTGGGTTTCCCATGCATGTTTTAGCTGGAGGAAGAATGCCTTGAACCTGGAGAGTTGGGACCCATGGAATGGGTACCATGCAGTATGACTTCAAAGGGTCTGCATTTGCTCACCGAAACTCACCAGTGCTATCAGCCTGAAGTGTCCAGCCTTATGTCTCAACCAGCTCTGGGTGTAGATGTGGTCAATCCCGGTTGCATCACATGCCCTGAGTGAATTATTTAAGAATTGCTCTCTATTTCACTGTCTTTGTGTTTTGTTTTCGAAATTTATTTTGATAATGGGATTTATCGGATTTTCACTGCTGCACTTCCGCCGCTGTACACACGCTTGATTCTCTTACGGAGACATATATATCCATGGGTTTTAAGATTCTTCCTAGTCAGGTATATTCCTAGGCGTTGAATATGTGGTGTTGAGTCCATTTCGTTGAGCAAGGAGTAGGTCTTGTCTATTACATATTTGGCTTATGGAATGTTATCTGTGCTAATTTCAGTCTCTGGTTTTATGCAGCACCCCAACGCACCTTTCCCCATAAGCAAGCACTAGTTGGTTTTCTAAATTTGAGACCCTGTTCTGTTTTGTAATTCAGTTCATGTGTAGTCAAGTTTACATTCCGTGTATTAGTGATATCTTATGATGTTTCTTTTTCTGTGTGACGTAGTTCACGTAGAATCACCGTACCTGCATCCACTCACTCTGCTGCTACGGGCCTGATGACACAGATTTCATTGCTGAGTGATATGGCATTGTACGTACGTGCCACAACTTCTTTATCCATTTTTTGCTTTCTGGGATATTTACCTGATACTGTAGACGAGCTTCTTGTGAACACAGCCATTCCAAATATTGGGGTGGCTGTCTGTTTTTGATTTTAATTTCCGTAAGCTATAGGACCATAAGTGGAAGTGCCATAGGCTGTTTTGCTTTGTTTCTTACGTGTTTCAGGAAACACCATACACTTCTCCAGGGTGGCTGCTGGCAATTTACATCCTGCCAATTAGCATAACAAGGCACCCTGTTCTCCATATCCTGTCCTACCTTTCTGGATTTTACACTTTTTTCAGATGGCCCTTTTGCCCGGGGAGGGGGCAGTGAGATTTCATTGTAGTGCAGATTTCCTTTACAGGCTTGCTTGGTTGGCCAAAAAGGGCGTATGCGTTTTATCCTGAATATATTCAGGAAAAAACGAATACGCCCTTTTTGGCCAAGTGCATCATTGTCGACGTTGTGCCTCTTTTCCTATGCTTTCAGGGCAAATCCAGTCTACCCCCTGCAATCGTTTTCCTGGAATTCAGCCCCGCCTTCAAGTCCCCTTCGCAGGCTTACTTCAATATATTTTTGGAGGATAGCTGTCATTTATAACTCTGCAGGTTTGTGAAGTACAGTGCCCCTGAGCTCCTTTCTTCAACTCGCTTTCTTGTGAGCTGGGCACAAAACCGCAGGATTGCTTCAGGCCCTAATCTGTTTCCAGCAGGGCACACTGAGCCTTTGTTTAATTCCTCTTCCTGGTGGGCAATGAGCGTTACATTTGCCCGTGCAGACACCTACAGCTAGTCTCTCATTGGTTCTCCCTATTCCTGTTCATCTTGCACAGAAATGGCAAGCTGTGCCAAACAGGAGGTTAAAGGCACTGACTCTCCAAGCGGGGAGAGTGTTAGTAAAGCATCTGGAATGGTGAACCCGAGGACCAGGATACGAAAACTGAGATGCATTTTAAATCATTTCCCAATCACACGGTGGACGATACTCTTGGTTTCCCATGCATGTTTTAGCTGGAGGAAGAATGCCTTGAACCTGGAGAGTTTTGACCCATGGAATGGGTACCATGCAGTATGACTTCAAAGGGTCTGCATTTGCTCACCGAAACTCACCAATGCTATCAGCCTGAAGTGTCCAGCCTTATGTCTCAACCAGCTCTGGGTGTAGATGTGGTAAATCCCGGTTGCATCACATGCCCTGAGTGAATTATTTAAGAATTGCTCTCTATTTCACTGTCTTTTTGTTTTGTTTTCGAAATTTATTTTGATAATGGGATTTATCGGATTTTCACTGCTGCGTTTCGGCCGCTGTACACACGCTTGATTCTCTTACGGAGACATATATTTCCATGGGTTTTAAGATTCTTCCTAGTCAGGTATATTCCTAGGCGTTGAATATGTGGTGTTGGGTCCATTTCGTTCAGCAAGGAGTAGGTCTTGTCTATTACATATTTGGCTTATGGAAAGTTATCTGTGCTAATTTCAGTCTCTGGTTTTATGCAGCACCCCAAGGCACCTTTCTCCATAAGCAAGCACTAGTCGGTTTTCTAAATTTGAGACCCTGTTCTGTTTTGTAATTCAGTTCATGTGTAGTCAAGTTTACATTCCGTGTATTAGTGATATCTTATGATGTTTCTTTTTCTGTGTGACGTAGTTCACGTAGAATCACCGTACCTGCATCCACTCACTATGCCGCTACAGGCCTGATGACACAGATTTCATTGCTGAGTGATATTGCATTGTACGTACGTGCCACAACTTCTTTATCCATTTTTTGCTTTCTGGGATATTTACCTGATACTGTAGACGAGCTTCTTGTGAACACAGCCGTCCCAAATATTGGGGTGGCTGTCTGTTTTTGATTTTAATTTCCGTAAGCTATAGGACCATAAGTGGAAGTGCCATAGGCTGTGTTGCTTTGTTTCTTACGTGTTTCAGGAAACACCATACACTTCTCCAGGGTGGCTGCTGGCAATTTACATCCTGCCAATCAGCATAACAAGGCTCCCTGTTCTCCATATCCTGTCCTACCTTTCTGGATTTTACACTTTTTTCAGATGGCCCTTTTGCCCGGTGGGGCAGTGAGATTTCATTGTAGTGCAGATTTCCTTTACAGGCTTGCTTGGTTGGCCAAAAAGGGCGTATGCGTTTTTTCCTGAATATATTCAGGAAAAAACGCATACGCCCTTTTTGGCCAAGTGCATCATTGTCGACGTTGTGCCTCTTTTCCTATGCTTTCAGGGCAATTCCAGTCTACCCCCTGCAATCGTTTTCCTGAAATTCAGCCCCGCTTTCAAGTCCCCTTCGCAGGCTTACTTCAATATATTTTTGGAGGATAGCTGTCATTTATAACTCTGCAGGTTTGTGAAGTACAGTGCCCCTGAACTCCTTTCTTCAACTCGCTTTCTTGTGAGCTGGGCACAAAACCGCAGGATTGCTTCAGGCCCTAATCTGTTTCCAGCAGGGCACACTGAGCCTTTGTTTAATTCCTCTTCCTGGTGGGCAATGAGCGTTACATTTGCCCGTGCAGACACCTACAGCTAGTCTCTCATTGGTTCTCCCTATTCCTGTTCATCTTGCACAGAAATGGCAAGCTGTGCCAAACAGGAGGTTAAAGGCACTGACTCTCCAAGCGGGGAGAGTGTTAGTAAAGCATCTGGAATGGTGAACCCGAGGACCAGGATACGAAAACTGAGATGCATTTTAAATCGTTTCCCAATCACACGGTGGACGATACTCTGGGTTTCCCATGCATGTTTTAGCTGGAGGAAGAATGCCTTGAACCTGGAGAGTTGGGACCCATGGAATGGGTACCATGCAGAATGACTTCAAAGGGTCTGCATTTGCTCACCGAAACTCACCAATGCTATCAGCCTGAAGTGTCCAGCCTTATGTCTCAACCAGCTCTGGGTGTAGATGTGGTCAATGCCGGTTGCATCACATGCCCTGAGTGAATTATTTAAGAATTGCTCTCTATTTCACTGTCTTTGTGTTTTGTTTTCGAAATTTATTTTGATAATGGGATTTATCGGATTTTCACTGCTGCGTTTCGGCCGCTGTACACACGCTTGATTCTCTTACGGAGACATATATATCCATGGGTTTTAAGATTCTTCCTAGTCAGGTATATTCCTAGGCGTTGAATATGTGGTGTTGAGTCCATTTCGTTGAGCAAGGAGTAGGTCTTGTCTATTACATATTTGGCTTATGGAATGTTATCTGTGCTAATTTCAGTCTCTGGTTTTATGCAGCACCCCAATGCACCTTTCCCCATAAGCAAGCACTAGTTGGTTTTCTAAATTTGAGACCCTGTTCTGTTTTGTAATTCAGTTCATGTGTAGTCAAGTTTACATTCCGTGTATTAGTGATATCTTATGATGTTTCTTTTTCTGTGTGACGTAGTTCACGTAGAATCACCGTACCTGCATCCACTTACTATGCCGCTACGGGCCTGATGACACAGATTTCATTGCTGAGTGATATTGCATTACACGTACGTGCCACAACTTCTTTATCCATTTTTTGCTTTCTGGGATATTTACCTGATACTGTAGACGAGCTTCTTGTGAACACAGCCGTCCCAAATATTGGGGTGGCTGTCTGTTTTTGATTTTAATTTCCGTAAGCTATAGGACCATAAGTGGAAATGCCATAGGCTGTGTTGCTTTGTTTCTTACGTGTTTCAGGAAACACCATACACTTCTCCAGGGTGGCTGCTGGCAATTTACATCCTGCCAATCAGCATAACAAGGCTCCCTGTTCTCCATATCCTGTCCTACCTTTCTGGATTTTACACTTTTTTCAGATGGCCCTTTTGCCCGGGGGGGGCAGTGAGATTTCATTGTAGTGCAGATTTCCTTTAGAGGCTTGCTTGGTTGGCCAAAAAGGGCGTATGCGTTTTTTCCTGAATATATTCAAGAAAAAACGCATAAGCCCTTTTTGGCCAAGTGCATCATTGTCGACGTTGTGCCTCTTTTCCTATGCTTTCAGGGCAATTCCAGTCTACCCCCTGCAATCATTTTCCTGAAATTCAGCCCCGCTTTCAAGGCCCCTTCGCAGGCTTACTTCAATATATTTTTGGAGGATAGCTGTCATTTATAACTCTGCAGGTTTGTGAAGTACAGTGCCCCTGAGCTCCTTTCTTCAACTCCCTTTCTTGTGAGCTGGGCACAAAACCGCAGGATTGCTTCAGGCCCTAATCTGTTTCCAGCAGGGCACACTGAGCCTTTGTTTAATTCCTCTTCCTGGTGGGCAATGAGCGTTACATTTGCCCGTGCAGACACCTACAGCTAGTCTCTCATTGGTTCTCCCTATTCCTGTTCATCTTGCACAGAAATGGCAAGCTGTGCCAAACAGGAGGTTAAAGGCACTGACTCTCCAAGCGGGGAGAGTGTTAGTAAAGCATCTGGAATGGTGAACCCGAGGACCAGGATACGAAAACTGAGATGCATTTTAAATCGTTTCCCAATCACACGGTGGACAATACTCTGGGTTTCCCATGCATGTTTTAGCTGGAGGAAGAATGCCTTGAACCTGGAGAGTTCGGACCCATGGAATGGGTACCATGCAGTATGACTTCAAAGGGTCTGCATTTGCTCAACGAAACTCACCAGTGCTATCAGCCAGAAGTGTCCAGCCTTATGTCTCAACCAGCTCTGGGTGTAGATGTGGTCAATCCCGGTTGCATCACATGCCCTGAGTGAATTATTTAAGAATTGCTCTCTATTTCACTGTCTTTGTGTTTTGTTTTCGAAATTTATTTTGATAATGGGATTTATCGGATTTTCAATGCTGCATTTCCCCTGCTGTACACATGCTTGATTCTCTTACGGAGACATATATATCCATGGGTTTTAAAATTCTTCCTAGTCAGGTATATTCCTAGGCGTTGAATATGTGGTGTTGAGTCCATTTCGTTGAGCAAGGGGTAGGTCTTGTCTATTACATATTTGGCTTATGGAATGTTATCTGTGCTAATTTCAGTCTCTGGTTTTATGCAGCACCCCAACGCACCTTTCCCCATAAGCAAGCACTAGTTGGTTTTCTAAATTTGAGACCATGTTCTGTTTTGTAATTCAGTTCATGTGTAGTCAAGTTTACATTCCGTGTATTAGTGATATCTTATGATGTTTCTTTTTCTGTGTGACGTAGTTCACGTAGAATCACCGTACCTGCATCCACTCACTATGCCGCTACGGGCCTGATGACACAGATTTCATTGCTGAGTGATATTGCATTGCACGTACGTGCCACAACTTCTTTATCCATTTTTTGATTTCTGGGATATTTACCTGATACTGTAGACGAGCTTCTTGTGAACACAGCCGTCCCAAATATTGGGGTGGCTGTCTGTTTTTGATTTTAATTTCCGTAAGCTATAGGACCATAAGTGGAAGTGCCATAGGCTGTGTTGCTTTGTTTCTTACCTGTTTCAGGAAACACCATACACTTCCCCAGGGTGGCTGCTGGCAATTTACATCCTGCCAATCAGCATAACAAGGCTCCCTGTTCTCCATATCCTGTCCTACCTTTCTGGATTTTACACTTTTTTCAGATGGCCCTTTTGCCCGGGGGGGGCAGTGAGATTTCATTGTAGTGCAGATTTCCTTTACAGGCTTGCTTGGTTGGCCAAAAAGGGCGTAAGCGTTTTTTCCTGAATATATTCAGGAAAAAACGCATACGCCCTTTTTGGCCAAGTGCATCATTGTCGACGTTGTGCCTCTTTTCCTATGCTTTCAGGGCAATTCCAGTCTACCCCCTGCAATCGTTTTCCTGAAATTCAGCCCCGCTTTCAAGTCCCCTTCGCAGGCTTACTTCAATATATTTTTGGCGGATAGCTGTCATTTATAACTCTGCAGGTTTGTGAAGTACACTGCCCCTGAACTCCTTTCTTCAACTCGCTTTCTTGTGAGCTGGGCACAAAACCGCAGGATTCCTTCAGGCCGTAATCTGTTTCCAGCAGGGCACACTGAGCCTTTGTTTAATTCCTCTTCCTGGTGGGCAGTGAGCATTACATTTGCCCGTGCAGACACCTACAGCTAGTCTCTCATTGGTTCTCCCTATTCCTGTTCATCTTGCACAGAAATGGCAAGCTGTGCCAAACAGGAGGTTAAAGGCACTGATTCTCCAAGCGGGGAGAGTGTTAGTAAAGCATCTGGAATGGTGAACCCGAGGACCAGGATACGAAAACTTAGATGCATTTTAAATCGTTTCCCAATCACACGGTGGACGATACTCTGGGTTTCCCATGCATGTTTTAGCTGGAGGAAGAATGCCTTGAACCTGGAGAGTTGGGACCCATGGAATGGGTACCATGCAGTATGACTTCAAAGGGTCTGCATTTGCTCACCGAAACTCACCAGTGCTATCAGCCTGAAGTGTCCAGCCTTATGTCTCAACCAGCTCTGGGTGTAGATGTGGTCAATCCCGGTTGCATCACATGCCCTGAGTGAATTATTTAAGAATTGCTCTCTATTTCACTGTCTTTGTGTTTTGTTTTCGAAATTTATTTTGATAATGGGATTTATCGGATTTTCACTGCTGCACTTCCGCCGCTGTACACACGCTTGATTCTCTTACGGAGACATATATATCCATGGGTTTTAAGATTCTTCCTAGTCAGGTATATTCCTAGGCGTTGAATATGTGGTGTTGAGTCCATTTCGTTGAGCAAGGAGTAGGTCTTGTCTATTACATATTTGGCTTATGGAATGTTATCTGTGCTAATTTCAGTCTCTGGTTTTATGCAGCACCCCAACGCACCTTTCCCCATAAGCAAGCACTAGTTGGTTTTCTAAATTTGAGACCCTGTTCTGTTTTGTAATTCAGTTCATGTGTAGTCAAGTTTACATTCCGTGTATTAGTGATATCTTATGATGTTTCTTTTTCTGTGTGACGTAGTTCACGTAGAATCACCGTACCTGCATCCACTCACTCTGCTGCTACGGGCCTGATGACACAGATTTCATTGCTGAGTGATATGGCATTGTACGTACGTGCCACAACTTCTTTATCCATTTTTTGCTTTCTGGGATATTTACCTGATACTGTAGACGAGCTTCTTGTGAACACAGCCATCCCAAATATTGGGGTGGCTGTCTGTTTTTGATTTTAATTTCCGTAAGCTATAGGACCATAAGTGGAAGTGCCATAGGCTGTTTTGCTTTGTTTCTTACGTGTTTCAGGAAACACCATACACTTCTCCAGGGTGGCTGCTGGCAATTTACATCCTGCCAATTAGCATAACAAGGCACCCTGTTCTCCATATCCTGTCCTACCTTTCTGGATTTTACACTTTTTTCAGATGGCCCTTTTGCCCGGGGAGGGGGCAGTGAGATTTCATTGTAGTGCAGATTTCCTTTACAGGCTTGCTTGGTTGGCCAAAAAGGGCGTATGCGTTTTATCCTGAATATATTCAGGAAAAAACGAATACGCCCTTTTTGGCCAAGTGCATCATTGTCGACGTTGTGCCTCTTTTCCTATGCTTTCAGGGCAAATCCAGTCTACCCCCTGCAATCGTTTTCCTGGAATTCAGCCCCGCCTTCAAGTCCCCTTCGCAGGCTTACTTCAATATATTTTTGGAGGATAGCTGTCATTTATAACTCTGCAGGTTTGTGAAGTACAGTGCCCCTGAGCTCCTTTCTTCAACTCGCTTTCTTGTGAGCTGGGCACAAAACCGCAGGATTGCTTCAGGCCCTAATCTGTTTCCAGCAGGGCACACTGAGCCTTTGTTTAATTCCTCTTCCTGGTGGGCAATGAGCGTTACATTTGCCCGTGCAGACACCTACAGCTAGTCTCTCATTGGTTCTCCCTATTCCTGTTCATCTTGCACAGAAATGGCAAGCTGTGCCAAACAGGAGGTTAAAGGCACTGACTCTCCAAGCGGGGAGAGTGTTAGTAAAGCATCTGGAATGGTGAACCCGAGGACCAGGATACGAAAACTGAGATGCATTTTAAATCATTTCCCAATCACACGGTGGACGATACTCTTGGTTTCCCATGCATGTTTTAGCTGGAGGAAGAATGCCTTGAACCTGGAGAGTTTTGACCCATGGAATGGGTACCATGCAGTATGACTTCAAAGGGTCTGCATTTGCTCACCGAAACTCACCAATGCTATCAGCCTGAAGTGTCCAGCCTTATGTCTCAACCAGCTCTGGGTGTAGATGTGGTAAATCCCGGTTGCATCACATGCCCTGAGTGAATTATTTAAGAATTGCTCTCTATTTCACTGTCTTTTTGTTTTGTTTTCGAAATTTATTTTGATAATGGGATTTATCGGATTTTCACTGCTGCGTTTCGGCCGCTGTACACACGCTTGATTCTCTTACGGAGACATATATTTCCATGGGTTTTAAGATTCTTCCTAGTCAGGTATATTCCTAGGCGTTGAATATGTGGTGTTGGGTCCATTTCGTTCAGCAAGGAGTAGGTCTTGTCTATTACATATTTGGCTTATGGAAAGTTATCTGTGCTAATTTCAGTCTCTGGTTTTATGCAGCACCCCAAGGCACCTTTCTCCATAAGCAAGCACTAGTCGGTTTTCTAAATTTGAGACCCTGTTCTGTTTTGTAATTCAGTTCATGTGTAGTCAAGTTTACATTCCGTGTATTAGTGATATCTTATGATGTTTCTTTTTCTGTGTGACGTAGTTCACGTAGAATCACCGTACCTGCATCCACTCACTATGCCGCTACAGGCCTGATGACACAGATTTCATTGCTGAGTGATATTGCATTGTACGTACGTGCCACAACTTCTTTATCCATTTTTTGCTTTCTGGGATATTTACCTGATACTGTAGACGAGCTTCTTGTGAACACAGCCGTCCCAAATATTGGGGTGGCTGTCTGTTTTTGATTTTAATTTCTGTAAGCTATAGGACCATAAGTGGAAGTGCCATAGGCTGTGTTGCTTTGTTTCTTACGTATTTCAGGAAACACCATACACTTCTCCAGGGTGGCTGCTGGCAATATACATCCTGCCAATCAGCATAACAAGGCTCCCTGTTCTCCATATCCTGTCCTACCTTTCTGGATTTTACACTTTTTTCAGATGGCCCTTTTGCCCGGGGGGGCAGTGAGATTTCATTGTAGTGCAGATTTCCTTTACAGGGTTGCTTGGTTGGCCAAAAAGGGCGTATGCGTTTTTTCCTGAATATATTCAGGAAAAAACGCATACGCCCTTTTTGGCCAAGTGCATCATTGTCGACGTTCTGCCTCTTTTCCTATGCTTTCAGGGCAATTCCAGTCTACCCCCTGCAATCGTATTCCTGAAATTCAGCCCCGCTTTCAAGTCCCCTTCGCAGGCTTACTTCAATATATTTTTGGAGGATAGCTGTCATTTATAACTCTGCAGGTTTGTGAAGTACAGTGCCCCTGAGATCCTTTCTTCAACTCGCTTTCTTGTGAGCTGGGCACAAAACCGCAGGATTGCTTCAGGCCCTAATCTGTTTCCAGCAGGGCACACTGAGCCTTTGTTTAATTCCTCTTCCTGGTGGGCAATGAGCGTTACATTTGCCCGTGCAGACACCTACAGCTAGTCTCTCATTGGTTCTCCCTATTCCTGTTCATCTTGCACAGAAATGGCAAGCTGTGCCAAACAGGAGGTTAAAGGCACTGACTCTCCAAGCGGGGAGAGTGTTAGTAAAGCATCTGGAATGGTGAACACGAGGACCAGGATACGAAAACTGAGATGCATTTTAAATCGTTTCCCAATCACACGGTGGACGATACTCTGGGTTTCCCATGCATGTTTTAGCTGGAGGAGAATGCCTTGAACCTGGAGAGTTGGGACCCATGGAATGGGTACCATGCAGTATGACTTCAAAGGGTCTGCATTTGCTCACCGAAACTCACCAGTGCTATCAGCCTGAAGTGTCCAGCCTTATGTCTCAACCAGCTCTGGGTGTAGATGTGGTAAATCCCGGTTGCATCACATGCCCTGAGTGAATTATTTAAGAATTGCTCTCTATTTCACTGTCTTTTTGTTTTGTTTTCGAAATTTATTTTGATAATGGGATTTATCGGATTTTCACTGCTGCGTTTCGGCCGCTGTACACACGCTTGATTCTCTTACGGAGACATATATTTCCATGGGTTTTAAGATTCTTCCTAGTCAGGTATATTCCTAGGCGTTGAATATGTGGTGTTGGGTCCATTTCGTTGAGCAAGGAGTAGGTCTTGTCTATTACATATTTGGCTTATGGAAAGTTATCTGTGCTAATTTCAGTCTCTGGTTTTATGCAGCACCCCAAGGCACCTTTCTCCATAAGCAAGCACTAGTCGGTTTTCTAAATTTGAGACCCTGTTCTGTTTTGTAATTCAGTTCATGTGTAGTCAAGTTTACATTCCGTGTATTAGTGATATCTTATGATGTTTCTTTTTCTGTGTGACGTAGTTCACGTAGAATCACCGTACCTGCATCCACTCACTATGCCGCTACAGGCCTGATGACACAGATTTCATTGCTGAGTGATATTGCATTGTACGTACGTGCCACAACTTCTTTATCCATTTTTTGCTTTCTGGGATATTTACCTGATACTGTAGACGAGCTTCTTGTGAACACAGCCGTCCCAAATATTGGGGTGGCTGTCTGTTTTTGATTTTAATTTCTGTAAGCTATAGGACCATAAGTGGAAGTGCCATAGGCTGTGTTGCTTTGTTTCTTACGTATTTCAGGAAACACCATACACTTCTCCAGGGTGGCTGCTGGCAATATACATCCTGCCAATCAGCATAACAAGGCTCCCTGTTCTCCATATCCTGTCCTACCTTTCTGGATTTTACACTTTTTTCAGATGGCCCTTTTGCCCGGGGGGGCAGTGAGATTTCATTGTAGTGCAGATTTCCTTTACAGGGTTGCTTGGTTGGCCAAAAAGGGCGTATGCGTTTTTTCCTGAATATATTCAGTAAAAAACGCATACGCCCTTTTTGGCCAAGTGCATCATTGTCGACGTTGTGCCTCTTTTCCTATGCTTTCAGGGCAATTCCAGTCTACCCCCTGCAATCGTATTCCTGAAATTCAGCCCCGCTTTCAAGTCCCCTTCGCAGGCTTACTTCAATATATTTTTGGAGGATAGCTGTCATTTATAACTCTGCAGGTTTGTGAAGTACAGTGACCCTGAGATCCTTTCTTCAACTCGCTTTCTTGTGAGCTGGGCACAAAACCGCAGGATTGCTTCAGGCCCTAATCTGTTTCCAGCTGGGCACACTGAGCCTTTGTTTAATTCCTCTTCCTGGTGGGCAATGAGCGTTACATTTGCCCGTGCAGACACCTACAGCTAGTCTCTCATTGGTTCTCCCTATTCCTGTTCATCTTGCACAGAAATGGCAAGCTGTGCCAAACAGGAGGTTAAAGGCACTGACTCTCCAAGCGGGGAGAGTGTTAGTAAAGCATCTGGAATGGTGAACACGAGGACCAGGATACGAAAACTGAGATGCATTTTAAATCGTTTCCCAATCACACGGTGGACGATACTCTGGGTTTCCCATGCATGTTTTAGCTGGAGGAGAATGCCTTGAACCTGGAGAGTTGGGACCCATGGAATGGGTACCATGCAGTATGACTTCAAAGGGTCTGCATTTGCTCACCGAAACTCACCAGTGCTATCAGCCTGAAGTGTCCAACCTTATGTCTCAACCAGCTCTGGGTGTAGATGTGGTAAATCCCGGTTGCATCACATGCCCTGAGTGAATTATTTAAGAATTGCTCTCTATTTCACTGTCTTTTTGTTTTGTTTTCGAAATTTATTTTGATAATGGGATTTATCGGATTTTCACTGCTGCGTTTCGGCCGCTGTACACACGCTTGATTCTCTTACGGAGACATATATTTCCATGGGTTTTAAGATTCTTCCTAGTCAGGTATATTCCTAGGCGTTGAATATGTGGTGTTGGGTCCATTTCGTTGAGCAAGGAGTAGGTCTTGTCTATTACATATTTGGCTTATGGAAAGTTATCTGTGCTAATTTCAGTCTCTGGTTTTATGCAGCACCCCAAGGCACCTTTCTCCATAAGCAAGCACTAGTCGGTTTTCTAAATTTGAGACCCTTTTCTGTTTTGTAATTCAGTTCATGTGTAGTCAAGTTTACATTCCGTGTATTAGTGATATCTTATGATGTTTCTTTTTCTGTGTGACGTAGTTCACGTAGAATCACCGTACCTGCATCCACTCACTATGCCGCTACAGGCCTGATGACACAGATTTCATTGCTGAGTGATATTGCATTGTACGTACGTGCCACAACTTCTTTATCCATTTTTTGCTTTCTGGGATATTTACCTGATACTGTAGACGAGCTTCTTGTGAACACAGCCGTCCCAAATATTGGGGTGGCTGTCTGTTTTTGATTTTAATTTCTGTAAGCTATAGGACCATAAGTGGAAGTGCCATAGGCCGTGTTGCTTTGTTTCTTACGTGTTTCAGGAAACACCATACACTTCTCCAGGGTGGCTGCTGGCAATATACATCCTGCCAATCAGCATAACAAGGCTCCCTGTTCTCCATATCCTGTCCTACCTTTCTGGATTTTACACTTTTTTCAGATGGCCCTTTTGCCCGGGGGGGCAGTGAGATTTCATTGTAGTGCAGATTTCCTTTACAGGCTTGCTTGGTTGGCCAAAAAGGGCGTATGCGTTTTTTCCTGAATATATTCAGGAAAAAACGCATACGCCCTTTTTGGCCAAGTGCATCATTGTCGACGTTGTGCCTCTTTTCCTATGCTTTCAGGGCAATTCCAGTCTACCCCCTGCAATCGTATTCCTGAAATTCAGCCCCGCTTTCAAGTCCCCTTCGCAGGCTTACTTCAATATATTTTTGGAGGATAGCTGTCATTTATAACTCTGCAGGTTTTTGAAGTACAGTGCCCCTGAGCTCCTTTCTTCAACTCGCTTTCTTGTGAGCTGGGCACAAAACCGCAGGATTGCTTCAGGCCCTAATCTGTTTCCAGCAGGGCACACTGAGCCTTTGTTTAATTCCTCTTCCTGGTGGGCAATGAGCGTTACATTTGCCCGTGCAGACACCTACAGCTAGTCTCTCATTGGTTCTCCCTATTCCTGTTCATCTTGCACAGAAATGGCAAGCTGTGCCAAACAGGAGGTTAAAGGCACTGACTCTCCAAGCGGGGAGAGTGTTAGTAAA
This sequence comes from Phocoena phocoena, assembly GCF_963924675.1. Lineage (NCBI taxonomy): Eukaryota > Metazoa > Chordata > Mammalia > Artiodactyla > Phocoenidae > Phocoena > Phocoena phocoena. The sequence goes on from NW_027077534.1 coordinate 59,982, forward strand.
GCATCTGGAATGGTGAACACGAGGACCAGGATACGAAAACTGAGATGCATTTTAAATCGTTTCCCAATCACACCGTGGACGATACTCTGGGTTTCCCATGCATGTTTTAGCTGGAGGAGAATGCCTTGAACCTGGAGAGTTGGGACCCATGGAATGGGTACCATGCAGTATGACTTCAAAGGGTCTGCATTTGCTCACCGAAACTCACCAGTGCTATCAGCCTGAAGTGTCCAGCCTTATGTCTCAACCAGCTCTGGGTGTAGATGTGGTCAATCCCGGTTGCATCACATGCCCTGAGTGAATTATTTAAGAATTGCTCTCTATTTCACTGTCTTTTTGTTTTGTTTTCGAAATTTATTTTGATAATGGGATTTATCGGATTTTCACTGCTGCGTTTCGGCCGCTGTACACACGCTTGATTCTCTTACGGAGACATATATTTCCATGGGTTTTAAGATTCTTCCTAGTCAGGTATATTCCTAGGCGTTGAATATGTGGTGTTGGGTCCATTTCGTTGAGCAAGGAGTAGGTATTGTCTATTACATATTTGGCTTATGGAAAGTTATCTGTGCTAATTTCAGTCTCTGGTTTTATGCAGCACCCCAAGGCACCTTTCTCCATAAGCAAGCACTAGTCAGTTTTCTAAATTTGAGACCCTGTTCTGTTTTGTAATTCAGTTCATGTGTAGTCAAGTTTACATTCCGTGTATTAGTGATATCTTATGATGTTTCTTTTTCTGTGTGACGTAGTTCACGTAGAATCACCGTACCTGCATCCACTCACTATGCCGCTACGGGCCTGATGACACAGATTTCATTGCTGAGTGATATTGCATTGTACGTACGTGCCACAACTTCTTTATCCATTTTTTGCTTTCTGGGATATTTACCTGATACTGTAGACGAGCTTCTTGTGAACACAGCCGTCCCAAATATTGGGGTGGCTGTCTGTTTTTGATTTTAATTTCTGTAAGCTATAGGACCATAAGTGGAAGTGCCATAGGCTGTGTTGCTTTGTTTCTTACGTGTTTCAGGAAACACCATACACTTCTCCAGGGTGGCTGCTGGCAATTTACATCCTGCCACTCAGCATAACAATGCTCCCTGTTCTCCACATCCTGTCCTACCTTTCTGGATTTTACACTTTTTTCACATGGCCATTTTGCCCGGAGGGGCAGTTAGATTTCATTGTAGTGCAGATTTCCTTTACAGGCTTGCTTGGTTGGCCAAAAAGGGCGTATGCGTTTTTTCCTGAATATATTCAGGAAAAAACGCATACGCCCTTTTTGGCCAAGTGCATCATTGTCGACGTTCTGCCTCTTTTCCTATGCTTTCAGGGCAATTCCAGTCTACCCCCTGCAATCGTTTTCCTGAAATTCTGCCCCGCTTTCAAGTCCCCTTCGCAGGCTTACTTCAATATATTTTTGGAGGATAGCTGTCATTTATAACTCTGCAGGTTTGTGAATTACAGTGCCCCTGAGCTCCTTTCTTCAACTCGCTTTCTTGTGAGCTGGGCACAAAACCGCAAGATTCCTTCAGGCCCTAATCTGTTTCCAGCAGGGCACAATGAGCCTTTGTTTAATTCCTCTTCCTGGTGGGCAATGAGCGTTACATTTGCCCGTGAAGACACCTACAGCTAGTCTCTCATTGGTTCTCCATATTCCTGTTCATCTTTCACAGAAATTGCAAGCCGTGCCAAAGAGGAGGTTAACGGCACTGACTCTCTAAGCGGGGAGAGTGTTAGTAAAGCATCTGGAATGGTGAACCCGAGGACCAGGATACGAAAACTGAGATGCATTTTAAATCGTTTCCCAATCACACGGTGGACGATACTCTGGGTTTCCCATGCATGTTTTAGCTGGAGGAAGAATCCCTTGAACCTGGAGAGTTGGGACCCATGGAATGGGTACCATGCAGTATGACTTCAAAGGGTCTGCATTTGCTCACCGAAACTCACCAATGCTATCAGCCTGAAGTGTCCAGCCTTATGTCTCAACCAGCTCTGGGTGTAGATGTGGTCAATCCCGGTTGCATCACATGCCCTGAGTGAATTATTTAAGAATTGCTCTCTATTTCACTGTCTTTGTGTTTTGTTTTCGAAATTTATTTTGATAATGGGATTTATCGGATTTTCACTGCTGCGTTTCGGCCGCTGTACACACGCTTGATTCTCTTATGGAGACATATATATCCATGGGTTTTAAGATTCTTCCTAGTCAGGTATATTCCTAGGCGTTGAATATGTGGTTTTGGGTCCATTTCGTTGAGCAAGGAGTAGGTCTTGTCTATTACATATTTGGCTTATGGAAAGTTATCTGTGGTAATTTCACTCTCTGGTTTTATGCAGCACCCCAAGGCACCTTTCCCCATAAGCAAGCACTAGTTGGTTTTCTAAATTTGAGACCCTGTTCTGTTTTGTAATTCAGTTCATGTGTAGTCAAGTTTACATTCCGTGTATTAGTGATATCTTATGATGTTTCTTTTTCTGTGTGACGTAGTTCACGTAGAATCACCGTACCTGCATCCACTCACTATGCCGCTACGGGCCTGATGACACAGATTTCATTGCTGAGTGATATTGCATTGTACGTACGTGCCACAACTTCTTTATCCAATTTTTGCTTTCTGGGATATTTACCTGATACTGTAGACGAGCTTCTTGTGAACACAGCCGTCCCAAATATTGGGGTGGCTGTCTGTTTTTGATTTTAATTTCCGTAAGCTATAGGACCATAAGTGGAAGTGCCATAGGCTGTGTTGCTTTGTTTCTTACGTGTTTCAGGAAACACCATACACTTCTCCAGGGTGGCTGCTGGCAATTTACATCCTGCCAATCAGCATAACAAGGCTCCCTGTTCTCCATATCCTGTCCTACATTTCTGGATTTTACACTTTTTTCAGATGGCCCTTTTGCCCGGGGGGCAGTGAAACTTCATTGTGGTGCAGATTTCCTTTACAGGCTTGCTTGGTTGGCCAAAAAGTGCGTATGCGTTTTTTCCTGAATATATTCAGGAAAAAACGCATACGCCCTTTTTGGCCAAGTGCATCATTTTCGACGTTCTGCCTCTTTTCCTATGCTTTCAGGGCAATTCCAGTCTACCCCCTGCAATCGTTTTCCTGAAATTCTGCCCCGCTTTCAAGTCCCCTTCGCAGGCTTACTTCAATATATTTTAGGAGGATAGCTGTCTTTTATAACTCTGCAGGTTTGTGAATTACAGTGCCCCTGAGCTCCTTTCTTCAACTCGCTTTCTTGTGAGCTGGGCACAAAACCGCAGGATTGCTTCAGGCCGTAATCTGTTTCCGGCAGGGCATGCTGAGCCTTTGGTTAATTCTTCTTCCTGGTGGGAAATGAGCGTTACGTTTGCCCGTGCAGACACCTACAGCTAGTCTCTCATTGGTTCTCCCTATTCCTGTTCATCTTGCACAGAAATTGCAAGCTGTGCCAAACAGGAGGTTAAAGGCACTGACTCTCCAAGCAGGGAGAGTGTTAGTAAAGCATCTGGAATGGTGAACCCGAGGACCAGGATACGAAAACTGAGATGCATTTTAAATCGTTTCCCAATCACACGGTGGACAATACTCTGGGTTTCCCATGCATGTTTTAGCTGGAGGAAGAATCCCTTGAACCTGAAGAGTTGGGACCCATGGAATAGGTACCATGCAGTATGACTTCAAAGGGTCTGCATTTGCTCAACGAAACTCACCAATGCTATCAGCCTGAAGTGTCCAGCCTTATGTGTCAACCAGCTCTGGGTGTAGATGTGGTCCATCACGGTTGCATCACATGCGCTGAGTGAATTATTTAAGAATTGCTCTCTATTTCACTGTCTTTGTGATTTGTTTTCGAAATTTATTTTGATAATGGGATTTATCGGATTTTCACTGCTGCGTTTCGGCCGCTGTACACACGCTTGATTCTCTTACAGAGACATATATATCCATGGGTTTTAAGATTCTTCCTAGTCAGGTATATTCCTAGGCGTTGAATATGTGGTGTTGAGTCCATTTCGTTGAGCAAGGAGTAGGTCTTGTCTATTACATATTTAGCTTATGGAATGTTATCTGTGCTAATTTCAGTCTCTGGTTTTATGCAGCACCCCATGGCACCTTTCCCCATAAGCAAGCAATTGTTGGTTTTCTAAATTTGAGACCATGTTCTGTTTTGTAATTCAGTTCATGTGTAGTCAAGTTTACATTCCGTGTATTAGTGATATCTTATGATGTTTCTTTTTCTGTGTGACGTAGTTCACGTAGAATCACCGTACCTGCATCCATTCACTATGCCGCTACGGGCCTGATGACACAGATTTCATTGCTGAGTGATACTGCATTGCACGTACGTGCCACAACTTCTTTATCCATTTTTTGCTTTCTGGAATGTTTACCTGGTACTGTAGACCAGCTTCTTGGGAACACAGCCGTCCCAAACTTTGGGGTGGCCCTCTGTTTTTGATTTTAATTTCCCTAAGGAATAGGACCATAAGTGCAATTGCCATAGGCTGTGTTGCTTTGTTTCTTACGTGTTTCAGGAAACACCATACACTTCTCCAGGGTGGCTGCTGGCAATTTACATCCTGCCAATCAGCATAACAAGGCTCCCTGTTCTCCATATCCTGTCCTACATTTCTGGATATTACACTTTTTTCAGATGGCCCTTTTGCCCGGGGGGCAGTGAGACTTCGTTGTGGTGCAGATTTCCTTTACAGGCTTGCTTGGTTGGCCAAAAAGTGCGTATGTGTTTTTTCCTGAATATATTCAGGAAAAAACGAATACGCCCTTTTTGGCCACGTGCATCATTGTCGACGTTCTGCCTCTTTTCCTATGCTTTCAGGGCAATTCCTGTCTACCCCTGCAATCGTTTTCCTGAAATTCTGCCCCGCTTTCAAGTCCCCTTCGCAGGCTTACTTCAATATATTTTTGGAGGATAGCTGTCATTTATAACTCTGCAGGTTTGTGAATTACAGTGCCCCTGAGCTCCTTTCTTCAACTCGCTTTCTTGTGAGCTGGGCACAAAACCGCAGGATTCCTTCAGGCCCTAATCTGTTTTCAGCAGGGCACGCTGAGCCTTTGTTTAATTCCTCTTCCTGGTGGGCAATGAGCATTACATTTGCCCGTGCAGACACCTACGGCTAGTCTCTCATTGGTTCTCCCTATTCCTGTTCATCTTGCACAGAAATTGCAAGCTGTGCCAAACAGGAGGTTAAAGGCACTGACTCTCCAAGCGGGGAGAGTGTTAGTAAAGCATCTGGAATGGTGAACCCGAGGACCAGGATACGAAAACTGAGATGCATTTTAAATCGTTTCCCAATCACACGGTGGACGATACTCTGGGTTTCCCATGCATGTTTTAGCTGGAGGAAGAATCCCTTGAACCTGGAGAGTTGGGACCCATGGAATGGGTACCATGCAGTATGACTTCAAAGAGTCTGCATTTGCTCACCGAAACTCACCAATGCTATCAGCCTGAAGTGTCCAGCCTTATGTCTCAACCAGCTCTGGGTGTAGATGTGGTAAATCCCGGTTGCATCACATGCCCTGAGTGAATTATTTAAGAATTGCTCTCTATTTCACTGTCTTTGTGTTTTGTTTTCGAAATTTATTTTGATAATGGGATTTATCGGATTTTCACTGCTGCGTTTCGGCCGCTGTACACACGCTTGATTCTCTTACGCAGACATATATATCCATGGGTTTTAAGATTCTTCCTAATCAGGTATATTCCTAGGCGTTGAATATGTGGTGTTGGGTCCATTTCGTTGAGCAAGGAGTAGGTCTTGTCTATTACATATTTGGCTTATGGAAAGTTATCTGTGCTAATTTCAGTCTCTGGTTTTATGCAGCACCCAAAGGCACCTTTCCCCATAAGCAAGCACTAGTTGCTTTTCTAAATTTGAGACCCTGTTCTGTTTTGTAATTCAGTTCATGTGTAGTCCAGTTTACATTCCGTCTATTAGTGATATCTTATGATGTTTCTTTTTCTGTGTGACGTAGTTCACGTAGATTCACCGTACCTGCATCCACTCACTATGCCGCTACGGGCCTGATGACACAGATTTCATTGCTGAGTGATATTGCATTGTACGTACGTGCCACAACTTCTTTATCCATTTTTTGCTTTCTGGGATATTTACCTGATACTGTAGACGAGCTTCTTGTGAACACAGTCGTCCCAAATATTGGGGTGGCTGTCTGTTTTTGATTTTAATTTCCGTAAGCTATAGGACCATAAGTGGAAGTGCCATAGGCTGTGTTGCTTTGTTTCTTACGTGTTTCAGGAAACACCATACACTTCTCCAGGGTGGCTGCTGGCAATTTACATCCTGCCAATCAGCATAACAAGGCTCCCTGTTCTCCATATCCTGTCCTACCTTTCTGGATTTTACACTTTTTGCAGATGGCCCTTTTGCCCGGGGGGCAGTGAGACTTCATTGTAGTGCAGATTTCCTTTACAGGCTTGCTTGGTTGGCCAAAAAGGGCATATGCGCTTTTTTCCTGAATATATTCAGGAAAAAACGCATACGCACTTTTTGGCCAAGTGCATCATTGTAGACGTTCTGCCTCTTTTCCTATGCTTTCAGGGCATTTCCAGTCTACCCCCTGCAATCGTTTTCCTGAAATTCTGCCCCGCTTTCAAGTCCCCTTCGCAGGCTTACTTCAATATATTTTTGGAGGATAGCTGTCATTTATAACTCTGCAGGTTTGTGAATTACAGTGCCCCTGAGCTCCTTTCTTCAACTCGCTTTCTTGTGAGCTGGGCACAAAACCGCAGGATTGCTTCAGGCACTAATCTCTTTCCAGCAGGGCACACTGAGCCTTTGTTTAATTCCTCTTCCTGGTGGGCAATGAGCGTTACATTTGCCCGTGCAGACACCTGCAGCTAGTCTCTCATTGGTTCTCCCTATTTCTGTTCATCTTGCACAGAAATGGCAAGCTGTGCCAAACAGGAGGTTAAAGGCACTGACTCTCCAAGTGGGGAGAGTGTTAGTAAAGCATCTGGAATGGTGAACCCGAGGACCAATATACGAAAACTGAGATGCATTTTAAATCGTTTCCCAATCACACGGTGGACGATACTCTGGGTTTCCCATGCATGTTTTAGCTGGAGGAAGAATCCCTTGAACCTGCAGAGTTGGGACCCATGGAATGGGTACCATGCAGTATGACTTCAAAGGGTCTGCATTTGCTCACCGAAACTCACCAATGCTATCAGCCTGAAGTGTCCAGCCTTATGTCTCAACCAGCTCTGGGTGTAGATGTGCTCAATCCCGGTTGCATCACATGCCCTGAGTGAATTATTTAAGAATTGCTCTCTATTTCAATGTCTTTGTGTTTTGTTTTCGAAATTTATTTTGATAATGGGATTTATCGGATTTTCACTGCTGCGTTTCGGCCGCTGTACACACGCTTGATTCTCTTACGGAGACATATATTTCCATGGGTTTTAAGATTCTTCCTAGTCAGGTATATTCCTAGGCGTTGAATATGTGGTGTTGGGTCCATTTCGTTGAGCAAGGAGTAGGTCTTGTCTATTACATATTTGGCTTATGGAAAGTTATCTGTGCTAATTTCAGTCTCTGGTTTTATGCAGCACCCCAATGCATCTTTCCCCATAAGCAAGCACTAGTTGGTTTTCTAAATTTGAGACCCTGTTCTGTTTTGTAATTCAGTTCATGTGTAGTCAAGTTTACATTCCGTGTATTAGTGATATCTTATGATGTTTCTTTTTCTGTGTGACGTAGTTCACGTAGAATCACCATACCTGCCTCCACTCACTATGCCGCTACGGGTCTGATGACACAGATTTCATTGCTAAGTGATATTGCATTGTACGTACGTGCCACAATTTCTTTATCCATTTTTTGCTTTCTGGGATATTTACCAGATACTGTAGACGAGCTTCTTGTGAACACAGCTGTCCCAAATATTGGGGTGACTGTCTGTTTTTGATTTTAATTTCCGTAAGCTATAGGACCATAAGTGGAAGTGCCATAGGCTGGGTTGCTTTGTTTCTTACGTGTTTCAGGAAACACCATACACTTCTCCAGGGTGGCTGCTGGTAATTTACATCCTGCCAATCAGCATAACAAGGCTCCCTGTTCTTCATATCCTGTCCTACCTTTCTGGATTTTACACTTTTTTCTGATGGCCCTTTTGCCCGGGGGGCAGTGAGACTTTATTGTAGTGCAGATTTCCTTTACAGGCTTGCTTGGTTGGCCAAAAAGGGCGTACGCTTTTTTTCCTGAATATATTCAGGTAAAAACGGGTACGCCCTTTTTGGCCAAGTGCATCATTGTCGACGTTGTGCCTCTTTTCCTATGCTTTCAGGGCAATTCCAGTCTACATCCTGCAATCGTTTTCCTGAAATTCTGCCCCGATTTCAAGTCCCCTTCGCAGGCTTACTTCAATATATTTTTGGAGGATAGCTGTCATTTATAACTCTGCAGGTTTGTGAATTACAGTGACCCTGAGCTCCTTTCTTCAACTCGCTTTCTTGTGAGCTGGGCACAAAACCGCAGGATTGCTTCAGGCACTAATCTGTTTCCGGCAGGGCACACTGAGCCTTTGGTTAATTCCTCTTCCTGGTGGGAAATGAGCGTTACATTTGCCCGTGCAGACACCTACAGCTAGTCTCTCATTGGTTCTCCCTATTCCTGTTCATCTTGCACAGAAATTGCAAGCTGTGCCAAAGAGGAGGTTAAAGGCACTGACTCTCCAAGCGGGGAGAGTGTTAGTAAAGCATCTGGAATGGTGAACCCGAGGACCAGGAATCGAAAACTGAGATGCATTTTAAATCGTTTCCCAATCACACGGTGGACGATACTCTGTGTTTCCCATGCATGTTTTAGCTGGAGGAAGAATTCCTTGAACCTGGAGAGTTGGGACCCATGGAATGGGTACCATGCAGTATGACTTCAAAGGGTCTGCATTTGCTCACCGAAACTCACCAATGCTATCAGCCTGAAGTGTCCAGCCTTATGTCTCAACCAGCTCTGGGTGTAGATGTGGTAAATCCCGGTTGCATCACATGCCCTGAGTGAATTATTTAAGAATTGCTCTCTATTTCACTGTCTTTGTGTTTTGTTTTTGAAATTTATTTTGATAATGGGATTTATCAGATTTTCACTGCTGCGTTTATGCCGCTGTACACACGCTTGATTCTCTTACGGAGACATATAAATCCATGGGTTTTAAGATTCTTCCTAGTCAGGTATATTCCTAGGCGTTGAATATGTGGTGTTGAGTCCATTTCGTTGAGCAAGGTGTCGGTCTTTTCTATTACATATTTGGCTTATGGAATGTTATCTGTGCTAATTTCAGTCTCTGGTTTTATGCAGCACCCCAAGGCACCTTTCTCCATAAGCAAGCACTAGTTGGTTTTCTAAATTTGAGACCCTGTTCTGTTTTGTAATTCAGTTCATGTGTAGTCAAGTTTACATTCCGTGTATTAGTGATATCTTATGATGTTTCTTTTTCTGTGTGAGGTAGTTCACGTAGAATCACCGTACCTGCATCCACTCACTATGCCGCTACGGGCCTGATGAAACAGATTTCATTGCTGAGTGATATTGCATTGCACGTACGTGCCACAACTTCTTTATCCATTTTTTGCTTTCTGGGATATTTACCTGGTACTGTAGACGAGCTTCTTCTGAACACAGCCGTCCTAAACATTGGGGTGGCTGTCTGTTTTTGATTTTAATTTCCGTAATCTTTGGGACCATAAGTGGAAGTGCCACAGGCTGTGTTGCTTTGTTTCTTATGGGTTTCAGGAAACACCATACACTTCTCCAGGGTGGCTGTTGGCAATTTACATCCTGTCAATCAGCATAACAAGGCTCCCTGTTCTCCATATCCTGTCCTACCTTTCTGGATTTTACACTTTTTTCAGATGGCCCTTTTGCCCAGGGGGCAGTTAGACTTCATTGTAGTGCAGATTTCCTTTACAGGCTTGCTTGGTTTGCGAAAAAGGGCGTATGCGTTTTTTCCTGAATATATTCAGGAAAAAACGCATACGCCCTTTTTGGCCAAGTGCACCATTGTCGACGTTCTGCCTCTTTTCCTATGCTTTCTGGGCAATTCCTGTCTACCCCCTGCAATCGTTTTCCTGAAATTCTGTCCCGCTTTCAAGTCCCCTTCGCAGGCTTTCTTCAGTATATTTTTGGAGGATAGCTGTCATTTATAACTGTGCAGGTTTGTGAATTACAGTGCCCCTGAGCTCCTTTCTTCAACTCGCTTTCTTGTGAGCTGGGCACAAAACCGCAGGATTGCTTCAGGCCCTAATCTGTTTCCGGCAGGGCACGCTGAGCCTTTGGTTAATTCCTCTTCCTGGTGGGAAATGAGCCTTACATTTGTCCGTGCAGACACCTATAGCTAGTCTCTCATTGGTTCTCCCTATTCCTGTTCATCTTGCGCAGGAATTGCAAGCTGTGCCAAACAGGAGGTTAAAGGCGCTGACTCTCCAAGCGGGGAGAGTGTTAGTAAACCGTCTGGAATGGTGTACCCGAGGACCAGGATACGAAAACTGAGATGCATTTTAAATCGTTTCCTAATCACACGGTGGACCATACTCGCCGTTTCCCACGCATGTTTTAGCTGAAGAAAGAATCCCTTGAACCTGGAGAGTTGGGACCCTTGGATTGGGTACCATGCAGTATGACTTCAAAGGATCTGCATTTGTTCACCGAAACTCACCAATGCTATCAGCCTGAAGTGTCCAGCCTTATGTCTCAACCAGCTCTGGGTGTAGATGTGGTAAATCCAGGTTGCATGACATGCCCTGAGTGAATTATTTAAGAATTGATTCCTATTTCACTGTAATTGTGTTTTGTTTTTGAAATTTATTTTAATAATGGGATTTATCGGATTTTCACTGCTTCGTTTATGCCCCTGTACACGCGCTTGATTCTGTTACGGAGACATATAAGTCCATGGGTTTTAAGATTCTTACTAATCCGGTATATTCTTAGGCATTGAATATGGCGTGTGGAGTCCATTTCGTTGAGCAAGGAGTAGGTCTTGACTATTACATATTTGGCTTATGGAATGGTATCTGTGCTAATTTCAATCTCTGGTTTTATGCAGCACCCCAACTCACCTTTCCCCTTAAGGAAGCATAAGTTGGTTTTCTTAATTTGAAACCCTCTTCTCTTTTGTAATACAGTTCATGTGTAGCCATGTTAACATTCCATGTATTAGTGATATCTTATGTCTTTTTCTTTTTGAATTATGTGACTTCGAATGATCACACGTAACTCCTCTTGAGTTGTTATAACTGGCCGTATTTCATTGATTTCCAGGCTGAGTAATATTCCACTCTACATAAGCACCACATCTCTGTCCGTTTTTTCTCTGCAGATACTTTAAGTTATATCCTAGTCGAGGATCTTTTAAACAGAGAGGTGGTAAACATTGGGGTGCCTGTGTCCTCTCGATTTTTGTTTTTCCCAAGATATACGTCCATGAGTGCAAGTGCCCTGTGCTCGGTAGCTCATTTTTTAGATGCTTTAGTAAACACAATAGACTTATCCAGAGTGACCGTTGGCAATATACATTTCCACTACAAGACTCACAGGGCTCCCTTTTCTCCTTGCCCTGTCCTGCATTTCTGGTGTTTACACTTTATGAGGACGGCTCTTCTGACTGATGCAAAGTGATATGTTTTGTAGTATTGATTTCCAGTGCCCACCTGTTTGGTTGGCTAAAAAAGTGTATGCCCTTTTCTTGAATATATACAGAAAAAGACGCATACACCCTTTTTGGCCAACTGCAATGTTGGCAATGTTCAGCCCCTTTTCTTGTGCTTAATGGCGAGTCCTTTCTACCTCTTCCAATCCCTTTCCTGCCATTCTCCGTTGCTTACAAGTCCTTTACTCTGACTTTCCTCAAGACATTTTTCAGTGATAGATATTTTCAATTCTGCAGTTTCGTGAATTTTAGTGCCCCTGAGTTCCATTTTCCAACTTGTGTTTATGGGAACTGGCCACAAAGCATCAGGATTCCTCAAGCCCTATTCTGTTTCCATGGGCAACCCTAGCCTTTGGTCAATTCGTCTACCTGATTGGAAATTAGAGTGGCATGTGCCTGTCCGAACACCTAGGACTTGTCTCTCATTGTTCCTCCTCCTTCTGCTTCATCCTCTGGACAAATTCCAAACTGTATGCAACAGGATGTTGACAGTGCTGACATCTCCAAGTGGGGAGACTGTTAGTAAAGACGCTGGAGTGGTGAACCCTAGCACCAAGAGATGAGGAGATGAGATGCCTTTTCCAAACTTTTCCCGATCAGACGGTATACCATCCTCTGGGTGTGACAGGCATGTTTTAGGTGTAGGAAGGGTCCCATTCATGTGAGGAGAACACCAGGGGATTTTAAATATCAGTGTCTCTCCGCAACCCAAACTGGGGAATTTTTTAAGCTACGGCTACACATATGTTCATTAAGGGCCTTGGGAAGTAGGCAGAGTCCAAACTTTAGATGATTGAAGTCTTCAGGGTCAGAAGCACTCACCACTGTCTTCCCTTAGATTCCATTTTTACTGTCATTGATGGATGATGTCAATAAAAATATCTATTCTTTTTCAGATCATTTCCCCTTATAGGTTATTGCAAAATATTGAGTGTAGTTCCCTGTGCTATACAGTAGTTCCTTGCTGATGATTTCATACATAGCAGTGTGTATGTGTTAATCCCAAACTGTTAATTTATCCCTCCTCCTACCATTTCCCTTTGGTAATAATAAATTATAAGATTTTATGCTTCTCAGAAATGGGGGAGCTGAATGAGAGGTATCATTTTCAATGCAAAAGCATTTAAAACAAGATTGAAGCTTTAACCAAGATTATTAGATGTACATCCTTGGAAAGAAATCACTTTGTTTCTCTAATATTGACCTGACAAAGAAGACAAACCTTTTCACTGAACTTGCTTATAAGAAAGTGATGGAAATATCAAATGGAAGTGTTAGAAACATCTTATTTTACCCGAGCCTTATACACTGTTCTATGTTAATTACAGTTTGGCTCACACATCTGTTCATTGAAGTTACAATGTTCTCAATTTCTGTTACTGATCCTCCAGAGTGGACGCCAACAAGTGTCCCCCTGCCCAGTGTCATTGGAGCCAATAGATCGAGACTGAGTTTGGTTCAAAAGCAAAGGAAACTTTATATTTTGATCAGAGAATGGAGAGGTGCTACCCTGTGGGCTGTGGGCTGGGCTGCTGTGTAGAGATCCTGTCAGAGTCACTGGGAGGGAGGGGGCTGAGCTCTCGAGGACCTGGTTGGCTGCAGCTCAGGCTCTATGTCACGGAGTCTGAACTGGGCCCCAGGAGCTGAAGTGTCATCGAGCCATTCTGCTCTAGGAAATCTGGTCTGAAGTGCCGGGTGTGGAACCTCTGTATGCGGGACACTAGGAGCACCTGAAATTAGACAAAGCACAAAGGATAAAAATGGTTAGACTTTATTTTATTGCCCAGATTCTATTTTTATCTCCCAGGCATTTTTAAGGGGCTTTGCCTGGGACAAACTTCTCTTCTGCCTTTTGTCCCTTTCCTCATTCTTGGAGTGCTGCGGGTGCAGACCCTTCTTCTGTAACTGCTGAGTGCTGAGTTAGGAGGCTTCATACCCGTGGGCGAGGGTCAGAACTTCTCCCCAGCAGCCTCCAGGTGACGTTGATTGTCCCCAGGCCTCCTGCCTCCCTGCTCGTCCACCTGAGCACCAGTATTGGAAGTGTTATAGATTCTAATGACCTTTAAGGGTCCAGAAAGGAGATGTGCAGTGGCGCTGTGAGGTCCAGTTTCACTCCGCCCCACATTTGTTCGGCCACCTTAGGCTGACCGTTTCTGCCAGCCTAGATGCTCTGACTGACCGTTTCTGCCAGCCTAGATGCTCTGACCAACAGTCTGCGCTTTCTTCCATTAGGCCCCTGAATTAACGTAAAAACAGCACCAGGTGTCAGGATCCTGCCCGCTCAGCTCCCAGACAGTCCAGGGTCAGTGGTGATGAAGGATCATGATGGTCACTGAGTCAAGAGCCTTTGGAAGTAAACAGGAGTCCAGCCGGTCTTATTGGCCACCATCATCAGGGTGTCTGTAGGCTTTTCTATGGTGACAGCATGATATACGGTTCCCCCGCCAAGATTATTAGCTCCCCTCTGGGTACAGTAAGTACTGCAAGCAGTAGTCTACTCTTTTGGGACACACTCTTGTTGTTTTATGAGAGAAACTCCAGGTCAAGTGATGGTCACACGGGTCGTCATGGTGCCCCGTTGCCCCCGGTTATCTCTCTGGAGGTTGGAGTTGGAGGGCCTCCTCAATCGAGGTCAGTGTGCCCACGGAGCAAACCCTGCAACTTCAGGGCATGGTTGGGGGTTAGGATCACCACGTGGGGTCCGTTTCCCTTATAAGGGAGGTGGCCTTTTGGGCTGCTGATTTCCAGGTTTTCAGATACCACCAGTATCTTGGCCAGATGTGGCGGTGGGCCAAGCCCCTTGGTGACCATAGTTTATCCTACCTGGATGGCATTCTTGCATTGTTCCATTTCAAGTGGTCCCAGTTTTTGCACTAATACTCCAATGGCGATTCACCTTTCACCAGGAATGTAAAGGTCAAAGGGTTTAGCTAAATTAGGGAGTTCCAGGGCAAGGGTCTGAATTGACTGCTCTTTCCATTCTTGAAAGGCCACTTCTGGATTCTATTCAAAAGGATCATCATCTTTTCCTTTCAGTGTTTCATATAGAGGCCCAGCTAGTAGACTGTAGTTAGGGATCCAGAGGCAGGAAACCCTGGCTTCCCCAGGAACCCCTAAGCTGTCTTCTAGTTTCAGAAAGGGGTAAGGCTGTAAATTGTTTCTTCCCTTTCCTGGGATGGGCTTCTCCGACCTTCTGTGAGAATGAAGCCCAGGCAGGTCACCGTAGTCTGTGATACTTGAGCTTTTTCGTGGACAACTTCTATCCTTTATTGGCTTGGTAGTTCTGAGGCCTCCTTAGTAGGGCTGGCGATCAGAATGTCGTCTGAATATTGAAGGAGTGTTTCCTTTTCCAGAGGTAGAACTTTTAGGTCTTTAGCTGAGCTTTCCCCAAAGATGGTGTGGGAATTTTTGAACCCTTGGGGCAAGACAGCCTGGAAGTATTGTTTTAGTTGTATGTTGAGTCCTGTCACTCACAAGCCAAAATTTCTTGTGACTCTGGGACTAATGGAATACAAAAGAAGGCATCAGTGAAGACTAATACAGAATACCAAGTCCTGGTGGTTGGTAGAATGACCAGCAGGGTGTAGGATTTAGGAACTACTGGAGGTATATCCTCAGTGGCTTCACTGACTGTCCTGACATCCTTTACCAGGACTCCAGCAGCCCATGGGGCTCTCGAGGTCAGGCCAATCCCAGGATATGGAGCTCACCTGGGCAGGTACCCTACCCCCACCCCAGCCCACGGGGCTCTCGTGTTCAGGCCCCTCCCAGGATATGGGATTCCCTGGGCAGGTCCTCTGCAGTCCATGGGGCTCCCGTGGCCAGGCCCCTCCCAGGATACAGAGCTACCCTTGCAGGTACCTTGGCAGGGCTGGGCACACAGGAACCGTGCACATAGCCCTCATTGCAGAGCACTCCCAGCTCACCTGTCGCTCAGATCTGACACAGAGCACCTCAGAGCAGGACTTGAACTAACAAACAGCAGCTCTGACAGGTCTGTGACCCTGGGCATCACTCTGTGCGGCCTCCTCCACCTGGTCTTCCAGAGACTTCCACTGCACCCGGGGCACCAGGCCTCTGTCTCCAACCACCACCCACCCCTCCTCTCCCTGACTCCTGGGTTCCTCTCATTAGGAGAGGGTTTTCTTGAAGTTGTCTCCCACTCATGGGCCAGATAATATAATTAGAAAACAAGCCAGAGCTGCAGCCCCTTGTCTATCCTGACTCTCAGGAGCCCACACCTGTTCCTTGGACCTGGCCAATTCAGCAAGTTCCATTTTCAGCAACTGTGAGCCCCTGAGGGGTGATTATTGGCTGGCTTGGGAAGCCTGACCGTGCCGGCCAGCCCTCCCCAGGTGTGCCTGGGTTGAGATCAATATAAACACCGCTCCAGGCAGCAAGAGCCCCTGCAGCTGTGCCTGACGCCATTTTCTCTGCCCTGTCAGCAGTCTCGGGGCTGGGCTGGTGGGAGGGAGTGAGAGGCCACGGCTTTGTGGGTGTCCCAGTGTGAGTGGGGCTCTGCTGGACTTTCTGCAGCAGTTGCCAAGATGCTACCTGCTAAAGAAGAGGATGTGTCACCCACACCTGCCGCTGGAATTTCTCCCTGGGCACAGGTGAGGAAGGAAGAAAGCAGTGGGGGCCGGGACAGCAGGGGTATCTCAGGCAGGGAAATGGAGAGCTTCCAGAAGAGCACCCAGGGCCAGGACCATCCTGGCTGGCCTGCAGGCACCAAGTCGGCTGGCATGCTGTCCCTCATGTGGCTCCATGGCCCTTCCTCTAGGTTTTCAAGTCCTTGTACATATTCAGGTGTTTAGCCTTGGAAGGGTGGGAACATTTCAGCAGCAGCTGGCCTGGGGCTCGGCCCACGTTTACTCACAGATACCTTGGCACGGTCCACCAGCTTTGCAGTGAGGACGCTTGTTGCGAGGAGCATGCTGGCTGAATGGGAGATGATTCCCCACCACTGACCAACTTCAGAATTGTTTGCAATTGGAGCAAGTGCCCTGAAACGGTTTTCCTCTGTGTAACTGGTGGGTTCTGTTCTTTTTTATCTTTTTTTCGTTTTTGGTTCAAGGTAGATTTTATTCCTCTTTTGTGTATTTACAGATATAAGCATGGAAATAATTTATTCATATAAATACATGTATGTGAAGGGAAGAATATTTTTCTGTTTTACTTTTTTTAATTTTATTTTTTTATTTTGAATTTAATTTTATATTTTTATACAGCAGGTTGTTTTTGGTTATCTACTTTATACATATAAATGTATACATACCAATCCCAATATCTCAACTCCTCCCACCACCATCCCCAACAGCTTTCCCCCCTTGTTGTCCATACGTTTGTTGTATACATGTATTGCTCTATTTCTGCCTTGCAAAACGGTTCATCTGTACAATTTTTCTAGGTTCCACATATATGCATTAATATACAAGATTTGTTTTTCTCTTTCTGACTTACTTCACTCTGTATGACAGTCTCTAGATCCATCAACGTCTCTACAAATGTCCCAATTTCATTCCTTTTTATGGCTTAGTAATATTCCATTTTATATATGTACCACATCTTTATGCATTCGTCTGTCTGTGGGCATTTAGGTTGCTTCCATTTCCTGGATAGTGTAAATAGTGATGCAATGAACATTGTGGTGAATGTCTCTTTTTGATTTATGGTTTTGTCTGGGTATATGCCCAGTAGAGGGATTGCTGTATCATATGGTAATTCTATTCTTAGTTTTATAAGAAACTCCATAATGTTCTCCACAGTGACTGTATCAATTTACGTTCCCAACAATAGTGGAAGAGGATTCCTTATCTCCACACCGTTTCCAGCATTTGTTTGTAGATTTTCTGATGATGCCCATTCTAATAGGTGTGAGGTGATACACCATGGATGAGTCTATTTCGTTGAGCAAAGAGTAGGTCTTGTTTATTACGTATTTGGCTTATGGAATGGTATGTGTGCTAATTTCAATCTGTTTTTATACAGCAGCCCAACTCAACTTTCCCCTTAAGCAAGCATAAGGTTTTTATCTAAATGTGAGACTCTGTTCGGTTTTGTAATTCAGTTTATGTGTAGCCAAGTTTACACTCCCTCTATTAGTGATATCTTATGATAATTATCTTTCTTTGTGTGATATATTTCTCTTAGAATCATCATAATTAAATCCACTCAATTTGCTGCTACAGGCCTGATGACATTGATTTCACTGCTGAGTGATATTCCGTTGTACGTAAGTAGCACAACTTCTTTATCCATTTTTTTCTTTCTGGGATATTTAATTTGTACTGGACTCGAGGTTCTTGTAAACACAGCAGCCCTAAATATTGTGTTGGCTGTGTCTTGTTGATTTTAATTTTCCTAAGCTATAGGGCCAAAAGTGGAAGTGCCCTAGGCTCTGTAGCTTTGTTTTTTAGATGTTTCAGGATACACCATGAACATCTCCAGAGTGTCTGTTGGCAATTTACATCCCGCCCATCAGCATAACACGGCTCCCTGTTCTCCATGGCCTGTCCTGTGTTTCTGGTTTTTACACTTTATTCAGATGGCCTTTTTGACGAATGGGAAATGTGACTTCATTGTAGTGTGGATTTCCATTGCTGGAGTGCTTGGTTGGCCAAAATGTTCATATGCGTTTTTTCCTGAATATATTCAGGAAAAATGTATACGCACTTTTTGTCCATGTGCATCACTGTCAAAGATCTGCCGCTTTTCATATGCTTTAAATGCAATTCCAATCTACCTCTTGAAATATGATTCCTGCAATTCTGCCTCGTTTTCAAGTCCTCTTTGCAGACTTACTTCGATATATTTTTGCCAATAGCTGTCATTTATCTCTGCAGGTTTGTGAATTACAGTGCCCCTGAGCTCCTTTCTTAACTCGCTTCCTTGTAAGCTGGCCACAAAACTGCAGGTTTGCTTCAGGCCATAATCAGGGTCCAGCACGGCACTCTGAGCCTTTGGTTAATTCCTCTTCCTGGTGGGAAATTAGAGTTAAATGTGCCCCTCCAGATACCTGCCTCACTCCCAGCCACATGGTGATGTATGTCCTCAGGTTTGAGGCCATATGTGATGGGTTCCTCATCTTTTGATGATGTGGCCCCACTGGTGTGTGGACACTCCTGCCTGGTTCCCATCCCCTTGGTGATGTGGGCCCTCTGGTGAGACTCTGATCCTGGTTGGGTTCCTCACACATCCGTGAGGTGAGCCCTCTTCTCTGAGGTCACTCCTGCCTGGCTGGCACAACCCGCCTTGTTGACTTCGGCACCCTGGTGGCAGTTGGAGCCTGCTGGGAGCCTCCTTCCCGCGGTGATGAGGCCCTCTGGCGTCAGACCCTAATGGCGGGGTTCCCACATTTTCTGATACGTGCTAAGTGGTACGAGGGCACTCCTGCCAGGTTCCCATCCTCATGAGCGTGTGGGCCTTCTGTTCTGAGGTCCTAACGGCTGGGTTGCTCACACTTTCATGATGTGGGCCCTCTGCTGTGAGGTCAATCCTGCCTGGCTGGCGCACGTCGCCTTGGCGATGTGGACCCTCTGGTGGCAGTTGGAGTGTGCTGGGGCCTCCTCCCCTCAGTGATGAGGGCCTTCTGGTGTCAGGCCCTAAGTGCTGGGCTCCACACATTTTCTGATGTGTGCCCAGTGGTGCGAGTCACTCCTGCCAGGTTCCCATCCCCATGGGCATGTGGGACTTCTGTTCTGTGGTCCCAACTGCTGGGTTGCTCACAGTTTCATGATGTGGGCCCTTTGCTGTGTGTTCACTCTGGCCTGTATCCCATAGTGTCAGTGCTCTGGGCCTCCAGCTTGGAGTTTCCAACTTCTCGATTCCTCACCTTTTTTATTCTATGGGCCCTCGGTTGTGCGTCTCCTCCTGCATGCCTCACTCCCAGCCCCTTCGTGATGTGTGTCCCCTTGTTTGAGGCCACATGTGCTGTGTTCCTCACCTTTCTATAATGTGGCCACACTGGTGTGAGGACACTCTTGCCTGGTTCCCATTCCCTTGGTGATGTTGGCCCCACTGCTGTTAGGACAGTCTTGCCTGGTTCCCATCACCTTGGTGATGTTGGCCCTCTGGTGAGAGTCTGATCCTGGTTAGGTTCCTCACCCTTCTGTGAGGTGGACCCTCTGCTCTGAGGTCACTCCTGCCTGGCTGGCACAGCCCGCCTTGGCAACGTCGGCCATATGGTGGCAGTTGGAGCCTGCTGGGAGCCTCCTCCCCTCGGTGATGAGGGCTCTCTGGCCTCAGGCCCTAACTGCTGGGTTCCCACATTTTCTGATTCGTGCTAAGTGGTGCAAGGACACTCCTGCCAGGTTCCCATCCCCATGGGGATGTGAGCCTTCTGCTCTGAGGTCCCAACGGCTGTGTTGCTCACAGTTTCATGATGAGGGCCCTCTGGTGTGAGTTCACTCCTGCCTAGATCCCATAGCCTCGCTGCTCCTGGCTGCCTGCCTGAGGTTCCAACTGTGGGATTCCTCACCTTTTTTATTCTATGGTCCCTCTGTTTGGAGGATCCTCTGGCCTGCCTCACTCCCAGCCCCTTGGTGATGTGTGTCCTCAGGTTTGAGGCCACGTGTGCTGGGTCCCTCAAATTATGGTGATGTAGCCCCACTGGTGTGAGGACACTCCTGCCTGGTTCCCATTCCCTTGGTGATGTTGGCCCTCTGGTGACAGTCTGATCCTTGTTGGGTTCCTCACACTTCTGTGAGGTGGGCTTTCTGCTCTGAGGTCACTCCTGCCTGGTTGGCACACCCCGCCTTGGTGACATCGGCCTTATGGTGGCAGTTAGAGCCTGCTGGGAGCCTCCTCCCCTCGGTGATGAGGGTCCTCTGGCCTCAGGTCCTAACTGCTGGGTTCCCACATTTTCTGATTCGTGGAAGTGGGCCGAGGACACTCCTGTCAGGTTCCCATCCCCATAGGGATGTGGGCCTTCTGCTCTGAGGTCCCATCCGCTGGGTTGCTCACAGTTTCATGATGTGGGACCTCTGCTGTGAGTTTGCTGTGGCCTGGATCCCATAGACTCTGTGCTCTGGGCAGCCTACTGGCCGGTTCCAACTGCTGGATTCCTCACAACTTTTATTCTGTGGGCTCTGTTTTGTGAGGATACTCCTGCTTGCCTCACTCCTAGCCCCTTGGAGATGTGGGTCCCCTGTTTTAGGCCACATGTTCTGGGTTCCTCACCTTTCTATAATGTGGCCACACTGGTGTGAGGACCCTCCTGCCTGGTTCCGATCCCCTTGGTGATGTGGGCCCTCTGGTGAGAGTCTTATCCTGGCTGGTTTCCTCACCCTTCTGTGAGGTAGGCCCTCTGCGGTGAGGTCACTCCTGCCTGGCTGGCACACATCACCTTGGTGACGTGGGCCCTCAGTTGGGAGTTGGTGTCTGCTGCGAGTCTCCGTCCCTCGGTAATGAGGGCCCTCTTGCGTCAGACCCTAACTCCTGGGCTCCCAAAATTTGCAGATGTGCGACCTGTGGTGCGAGTACACTCCTGTCAGGTTCCCAACCCCATGGGAATTTGGGCCTTCTGCTCTGAGGTCCCAACGGCTGGGGTGCTCACAGTTTCATGATGAGGGCCCTCTGATGTGCGTTCATTCCGGCCTAGATCCCATAGGCTTGCTGCTCCTGGGCGCCTGCTGGGAGGTTCCAACTGCGGGATTCCTCACCTTTTTTATTCTATGGGCCCTCTGTTTTGAGGCTCCTCCTGCCTGCCTCAATCCCAGCCCCGTTGAGATGTGTGTCCTCTGGTGTGAGGCCACGTGTGCTGGGTCCCTCACCTTTCGATGATGTGGCCCCAATGGTGTGAGGACACTCGTGCCTGTTTCCCAGCCCCTTGGTGATGTGGCCCCTCTGGTGAGAGTCTGATCCTGGCTGGGTTCCTTACCGTTCTGTGAGGTGGGCCCTGTGCTCTGAGGTAACTCCTGCCTGGCTTGCTCCCATTGCCTTGGTGACGTCGGCCCTCTGGTGGCAGTTGGATCCTTTTGGAGACTCCTGTCCTCGGTGATGAGGTCCCTCTGGCGTCAGGCTCTAACTGCTGGGCTCCCCAGGTTTTCTGATGTGAGCCCAGTGATGCCAGGACACTCGTGAAATGTTCCCATCCCCATGGCGATATGGGCCTTCTGCTCTGAGGTTCCAACGACTGGGTTGCTCACAGTTTCCTGATGTTAGCTCTCTGGTGTTAGTTCACTCATTCCTAGATCCCATAGCCTCTGTACTCTGGGCCGCCTGCTGGGAAGTTCCAACTGCTGGGTTCCTCACCTTTTTTATTCTTTGGGCCCTGTGTTGGGAGGCTCCTCCTGCCTGTGTCACTCCCAGCCCCTTGGTGATGTAGGTCCTCTGGTTTGTGGCCACATGTGCCAGTTTCCTCATCTTTTAGTGATGTGGCCCCACTGGTGTGAGGACACTCGTGCCTGGTTCTCGTCCCCTTGGTGATATGGGCCCTCTGGTGAGAGTCTGATCCTGGTTGGGTTCCTCACACTTCTTTGAGGTGCGCCGTCTGCTGTGAGGTCACTCCTGCCTGGCTGGCACACCCCGCCTTGGCGACGTGGGCCCTCTTGTGGTAGTTGGAACATGCTGGGAGCCTCCTCCCCTCAGTGATGAGGGCCCTCTGGCGTCAGGCCCTAACTGCTGGGTACCCACATTTTCTGATATGTGCTAAGTGGTGCGAGGACACTCCTGCCATGCTCCCAACACCTTGGGGATGTGGACCTTCTGCTCTGAGGTCCAAATGGCTGGGTTGCTCGCAGTTTCATGATGTGGACCCTCTGCTGTGAGTTTACTGCGGCCTGAATCGCATAGACTTGGTGCTCTTGGCCGCCTGCTGGGAGGTTCCCATTGCTGGATTCCTCAGCTTTTTTATTCTATGGGCCCTGTGTTGTGAGGCTACTCCTGCCTGCCTCATTCCGAGCCCCTTGGAGATGTGGGTCTTCTGGTTTAGGCCACATGTGCTGGGTTCCTCACCTTTCTATGATGTGGCCACACTGGTGTGAAGACTCTCCTGCCTGGTTCTGATCACCTTGGTGATGTGGGCCCTCTGGTGAGAGTCTTATCCTGGCTGTGTTCCTCACCCTTCTGTGAGGTAGGCCCTCTGCGGTGAGGTCACTCCTACCTGGCTGTCACACGTCACCTTGGCGACGTGGGACCTCAGTTGGGTGTTGGTGCCTGATTGGAGTCTCCTCCCCTTGGTAATGAGGGCCCTCTGGCGTCAGGCCCTAACTCCTGGGTTCCCTAAATTCTCTGATGTGTGCCCTGTGGTGCGAGTACACTTCTGACAGGTTCCCAACCCCATGGGAATGTGGGCCTTCTGCTCTGAGATCCCAACGCCTAGGTTGCTCACAGTTTCATGATGACGGCCCTCTGGTGTGAGATCACTCCGGCCTGGATCCCATAGTCTCGCTGCTCCTGGCCACCTGCTGGGAGGTTCCAACTGCGGGATTCTTCACCTCTTTAATTCTATGGTCCCTCTGTTTTGAGGCTCCTCCTGCCTGCCTCAATCCCAGCTCCCTTGTGATGTGTGTCCTCTGGTTTGAGGCCACGTGTGTTGGGTCCCTCACTTTTCGGTGATGTGGCCCCACTAGTGTGAGGACACTCCTGCCTGGTTCCCATTCCCTTGGTGATGTGGGCCCTCTGGTGAGAATCTGATCCTCTTTGGTTCTTCACACTTCTGTGAGGTTGACCCTCTGCTCTGAGGTCACTCCTGCCTGGTTGTCGCACTCCGCATTGGCGACGTCGCCCCTCTGGTAGCAGTCGGAGCTGGCTGGGAGCCACCGCCCCTCGGTGATGAGGGCCCTCTGGCATCAGGCACTAATTGCTGGGCTCCCCACATTTTTTCATGTGTGCCCACTCTTGCGATGACACTCCTGCTTGTTTCCCTTCCCCATGGGGATGTGGGCCTTCTGCTCTGAGGTCACAACGGCTGGGTTGCTTACAGAATCACAATGAGGGCCCTCTGTTGTGAGTTCATGCCGGCCTGGATCTCATAGCCTCAGTGCTCTGGGCCGCCTGCTAGGAAGATCCAACTGCTGGTTTCCACACCTTTTGTATACAATGGGACATGTGTTGTGAGGTTAATCCTGCCTGCCTCACTCCGAAACCCATGGTGATGTGGGTCCTCTGGTTTGAGGCCACAACTTTTGATGATGTGGCCCCACGGGTGTGAGGACACTCCTGCCTGGTTCCCATCACCTTGGTGATGTGGGCCCTCTGGGGAGAGTCTGATCCTGGCTGGGTTCCCTACCATTCTGTGAAGTGGGCCCTCTGATGTCAGGTCACTCCTGCCTGGCTAGCTCACATCGCCTTGGCGACGTGGGCCCTCTGTTGGCCACTGGAGCATGCTGGGAGCCTCCTACTCCCGTGAATGATGGCCCTGGAAAAAATACATATGCCCTTTTTGGCCAAGTGCTTCATTGACGAGGTTCTGCCACTTCTCTTATGCTTTCAGAGCAATTCACGTCTACCTCCTGAAATCGGATTCCAGCAATTCTGCCCCACTTTCAAGTCCTCTTCGCAGCCTTAATTCAATATATTTTTGTACGATTTCTGTCATTTATAAGTCTGCAGGTATGTGAATGACAGTGCCCCTGAGCTCCTTTCCTCAACTCGCTTTCTTGTGAGCTGGCCACAAAACCGCAGGATTGCTTCAGGCCCTAATCTTGTTCCAGCACGGCATGCTGAGCCTTTGGTTAATTCCTTTTCCTGTTGGGAAATGAGTGTTAAAATTGCCCGTGCATACTGGGCATATACCCTGAGAAAACCAAAATTCAAAAAGAGTCATGTACCAAAATGTTCATTGCAGCTCTATTTACAATAGCCCGGAGATGGAAAGAACCTAAGCGCCCATCATCGGACGAATGGATAAAGAAGATGTGGCACATATACACAATGGAATATTACTCAGCCTTAAAAAGAAATGAAACTGAGTTATTTGTAATGAGATGGATAGACCTAGAGTCTGTCATACAGAGTGAAGTAAGTCAGAAAGAAAAAGACAAATAGCGTATGCTAACACATATATATGGAATTTAAAGGAAAAAAATGTCATGAAGAACCTAGGGATAAGACAGGAATAGAGGCGCAGACCTACTGGAGAACGGAATTGAGGATATGGGGAGGGGGAATGGTGAGTTTTGACAGGGCGAGAGAGAGTCATGGACATATACACACTAACAAATGTAGTAAGGTAGATAGCAAGGGGGAAGCAGCTGCAAGGCACAGGGATATTAGCTCGGGGCGTTGGGACAGCCTGGAGGGGTGGAAGGGGGAGAGAGGGAGGGAGGGAGACACAAGAGGGAAGACACAGGGAGCATATGTATATGTATAGCTGATTCACTTTGTTATAAAGCAAAAACTAACACACCATTGTAAAGCAATTATACCCCAATAAAGATGTTAAAAAAAATATTTGCCCGTGCACACACCTACAGATAGTCTCCCATTGGTTCTCCTTATTCCTGTTCATCTTGCGCAGAAATTGCAAACAGTGCCAAACAGGAGGTTAAAGGCACTGACTCTCCAAATGGGGAGAGTGTAAGAAAAGGGTCTGGAATGGTGAACCTGAGTACCAGGGGACGAAAACAGACATGCATGTAAAAAGGTTTCCCAGTCACACGGTGGAGCATACTCTGGGTTTCCCATGCAAATTTTAGCAGAAGGAAGAATCCCTTGAACCTGGAGAGTTGGGAACCATGGAATGGGTACCAGGCAGTATGACATCAAAGGGTCTGCATTTGCTCACTGAACCTCACCAATGCTATCAGCCCAAAGGGTCAAGCCTTATCTCTCACCCAGCTCTGGGTGTAGATGTGGTAAACCAGGTTGCATCACATGCCCTGTGTGAGTTATTTAAGAATTGCTCTCTATTTCACTGTCATTGTGTTTTGTTTTCGAAATTTTTTTTGACACTGGGATTTATCGGATTTTCACTGCTGCGTTAATGCCGCTGTACACACTCTTGATTCTCTTACGGAGACATAAATATCCACGGGTTTTAAGATTCTTCCTAGTCAGGTATATTCCTAGGCGTTGAATATGTGGTGTTGAGTCCATTTCGTTGAGCAAGGAGTAGGTCTTGTCTATTACATATTTGGCTTATGCAAGGTTATCTGTGCTAATTTCAGTCTCTGGTTTTATGCAGCCCTCCAACGCACCTTTCTCCATAAGAAAGCACAAGTTGGTTTTCTAAATTTGAGACTGTTCTGTTTTGTAATTCATTTCATGTGTAGTCAAGTTTACATACTGTGTATTAGTGATATTTTATGATGTTTCTTTTTATGTGTGACTTATTTCACGTAGAATCACCATACCTGTATCCACTCACTATGCGACTACGGGCCTGATGACACAGATTTCATTGCTGAGTGATATTGCATTGTACGTACGTACCACAACTTCTTTATCCATTGTTTGCTCTCTGAGATATTTACCTGGTACTGTAAACGAGGTTCTTGTGAACAGAGAGGTCCCAAACTTTGAGGTGGCTGGGTGTTTTTGATTTTAATTTCCCTAAGCTGTAGGACCATAAGTGGAAGTGCCATAGGCTGTGTTGCTTTGTTTCTTACGTGTTTCAGGAAACACATAACACTTCTCCAGAATGGTTGTCGGCAATTTACATCATATGCATCAGCATAATAAGGATCCCTGTTTTCCATTGCCTGTCCTCCGTTTCTGGATTTTACAATTTTTTTAAATGGCCCTTTTGCCCTGGGGGGCACTGAGATTTCATTGTAGTGCAGGTTTATTTACAAGCTTCTAGGTTGGCCAAAAAGTGCGTATGCGTTTTTTCCTGAATATATTTAGGGAAAAAAGCATCCGCACTTTTTGGACAAGTGCATCATTATCGACGTTCTGCCTCTTTTCGTATTCTTTAAGTGCAATTCCAGTTTAACCCTTCAATCGTTTTCCTGAATTTCTGCCCCGCTTTCAAGTCCCCTTTGCAGGCTTACTTCAATATATTTTTGGAGGATAGCTGTCATTTATAACTCTGCAGGTTTGTGAATTACAGTGCCCCTGAGCTCCTTTCTTCAACTCGCTTTCTTGTGAGCTGGGCACAAAACCGCAGGATTGCTTCAGGCACTAATCTCTTTCCAGCAGGGCACGCTGAGCGTTTGGTTAATTCCTCTTCCTGGTGGGAAATGAGCATTACATTTGCCCGTGCAGACTCCTACAGCTAGTCTCTCATTGGTTCTCCCTATTCCTGTTCATCTTGCACAGAAATTGCAAGCTGTGCCAAAGAGGAGGTTAAAGGCACTGACTCTCCAAGCGGGGAGAGTGTTAGTAAAGCATCTGGAATGGTGAACCCGAGGACCAGGATACGAAAACTGAGATGCATTTTAAATCGTTTCCCAATCACACGGTGGACGATACTCTGGGTTTCCCATGCATGTTTTAGCTGGAGGAAGAATCCCTTGAACCTGGAGAGTTGGGACCCATGGAATGGGTACCATGCAGTATGACTTCAAAGGGTCTGCATTTGCTGACCAAAACTCACCAATGCTTTCAGCCTGAAGTGTCCAGCCTTATGTCTCAACCAGCTGTGGGTGTAGATGTGGTCAATCCCGGTTGCATCACATGCCCTGAGTGAATTGTTTAAGAATTGCTCTCTATTTCACTGTCTTTGTGTTTGTTTTTGAAATTTATTTTGATAATGGGATTTATCGGATTTTCACTGCTGCGTTTATGCCGCTGTACACACGCTTGATTCTCTTACGGAGACATATATATCCATGGGTTTTAAGATTCTTCCTAGTCAGGTATATTCCTAGGCGTTGAATATGTGGTGTTGGGTCCATTTCATTGAGCAAGGAGTAGGTCTTGTCTATTACATATTTGGCTTATGGAAAGTTATCTGTGCTAATTTCAGTCTCTGGTTTTATGCAGCACCCCAAGGCACCTTTCCCCATAAGCAAGCACTAGTTGGTTTTCTAAATTTGAGACCCTGTTCTGTTTTGTAATTCAGTTCATGTGTAGTCAAGTTTACATTCCGTGTATTAGTGATATCTTATGATGTTTCTTTTTCTGTGTGACGTAGTTCACGTAGAATCACCGTAACTGCATCCACTCACTATGCCGCTACGGGCCTGATGACACAGATTTCATTGCTGAGTGATATTGCATTGTACGTACGTGCCACAACTTCTTTATCCATTTTTTGCTTTCTGGGATATTTACCAGATACTGTAGACGAGCTTCTTGTGAACACAGCCGTCCCAAATATTGGGGTGGCTGTCTGTTTTTGATTTTAATTTCCGTAAGCTATAGGACCATAAGTGGAAGTGCCATAGGCTGTGTTGCTTTGTTTCTTACGTGTTTCAGGAAACACCATACACTTCTCCAGGGTGGCTGCTGGCAATTTACCTCCTGCCAATCAGCATAACAAGGCTCCCTGTTCTCCATATCCTGTCCTACCTTTCTGGATTTTACACTTTTTTCAGATGGCCCTTTTGCCCGGGGGGGCAGTGAGATTTCATTGTAGTGCAGATTTCCTTTACAGGCTTGCTTGGTTGGCCAAAAAGGGCGTATGCGTTTTTTCCTGAATATATTCAGGAAAAAACGCATACGCCCTTTTTGGCCAAGTGCATCATTGTCGACGTTGTGCCTCTTTTCCTATGCTTTCAGGGCAATTCCAGTCTACCCACTGCAATCGTTTTCTTGAAATTCAGCCCCGCATTCAAGTCCCCTTCGCAGGCTTACTTCAATATATTTTTGGAGGATAGCTGTCATTTATAACTCTGCAGGTTTGTGAAGTACAGTGCCCCTGAGCTCCTTTCTTCAACTCGCTTTCTTGTGAGCTGGGCACAAAACCGCAGGATTGCTTCAGGCCCTAATCTGTTTCCAGCAGGGCACACTGAGCCTTTGTTTAATTCCTTTTCCTGGTGGGCAATGAGCGTTACATTTGCCCGTGCAGACACCTACAGCTAGTCTCTCATTGGTTCTCCCTATTCCTGTTCATCTTGCACAGAAATGGCAAGCTGTGCCAAACAGGAGGTTAAAGGCACTGACTCTCCAAGCGGGGAGAGTGTTAGTAAAGCATCTGGAATGGTGAACCCGAGGACCAGGATACGAAAACTGAGATGCATTTTAAATCGTTTCCCAATCACACAGTGGACGATACTCTGGGTTTCCCATGCATGTTTTAGCTGGAGGAAGAATGCCTCGAACCTGGAGAGTTGGGACCCATGGAATGGGTATCATGCAGTATGACTTCAAAGGGTCTGCATTTGCTCACCGAAACTCACCAGTGCTATCAGCCAGAAGTGTCCAGCCTTATGTCTCAACCAGCTCTGGGTGTAGATGTGGTCAATCCCGGTTGCATCACATGCCCTGAGTGAATTATTTAAGAATTGCTCTCTATTTCACTGTCTTTGTGTTTTGTTTTCGAAATTTATTTTGATAATGGGATTTATCGGATTTTCACTGCTGCATTTCCGCCCCTGTACACACGCTTGATTCTCTTACGGAGACATATATATCCATGGGTTTTAAGATTCTTCCTAGTCAGGTATATTCCTAGGCGTTGAATATTTGGTGTTGAGTCCATTTCGTTGAGCAAGGAGTAGGTCTTGTCTATTACATATTTGGCTTATGGAATGTTATCTGTGCTAATTTCAGTCTCTGGTTTTATGCAGCACCCCAACGCACCTTTCCCCATAAGCAAGCACTAGTTGGTTTTCTAAATTTGAGACCCTGTTCTGTTTTGTAATTCAGTTCATGTGTAGTCAAGTTTACATTCCGTGTATTAGTGATATCTTATGATGTTTCTTTTTCTGTGTGACGTAGTTCACGTAGAATCACCGTACCTGCATCCACTTACTATGCCGCTACGGGCCTGATGACACAGATTTCATTGCTGAGTGATATTGCATTGCACGTACGTGCCACAACTTCTTTATCCATTTTTTCCTTTCTGGGATATTTACCTGATACTGTAGACGAGCTTATTGTGAACACAGCCGTCCCAAATATTGGGGTGGCTGTCTGTTTTTGATTTTAATTTCCGTAAGCTATAGGACCATAAGTGGAAGTGCCATAGGCTGTGTTGCTTTGTTTCTTACGTGTTTCAGGAAACAACATACACTTCTCCAGGGTGGCTGCTGGCAATTTACATCCTGCCAATCAGCATAACAAGGCTCCCTGTTCTCCATATCCTGTCCTACCTTTCTGGATTTTACACTTTTTTCAGATGGCCCTTTTGCCCGGGGGGGCAGTGAGATTTCATTGTAGTGTAGATTTCCTTTACAGGCTTGCTTGGTTGGCCAAAAAGGGTGTATGCGTTTTTTCCTGAATATATTCAGGAAAAAACGCATATGCCCTTTTTGGCCAAGTGCATCATTGTCGACGTTGTGCCTCTTTTCCTATGCTTTCAGGGCAATTCCAGTCTACCCCCTGCAATCGTTTTCCTGAAATTCAGCCCCGCTTTCAAGTCCCCTTCGCAGGCTTACTTCAATATATTTTTGGAGGATAGCTGTCATTTATAACTCTGCAGGTTTGTGAAGTACACTGCCCCTGAGCTCCTTTCTTCAACTCGCTTTCTTGTGAGCTGGGCACAAAACCGCAGGATTGCTTCAGGCCCTAATCTGTTTCCAGCAGGGCACACTGAGCCTTTGTTTAATTCCTCTTCCTGGTGGGCAATGAGCGTTACATTTGCCCGTGCAGACACCTACAGCTAGTCTCTCATTGGTTCTCCCTATTCCTGTTCATCTTGCACAGAAATGGCAAGCTGTGCGAAACAGGAAGTTAAAGGCACTGACTCTCCAAGCGGGGAGAGTGTTAGTAAAGCATCTGGAATGGTGAACCCGAGGACCAGGATACGAAAACTGAGATGCATTTTAAATCGTTTCCCAATCACACGGTGGACGATACTCTGGGTTTCCCATGCATGTTTTAGCTGGAGGAAGAATGCCTTGAACCTGGAGAGTTGGGACCCATGGAATGGGTACCATGCAGTATGACTTCAAAGGGTCTGCATTTGCTCACCGAAACTCACCAGTGCTATCAGCCAGAAGTGTCCAGCCTTATGCCTCAACCAGCTCTGGGTGTAGATGTGGTCAATCCCGGTTGCATCACATGCCCTGAGTGAATTATTTAAGAATTGCTCTCTATTTCACTGTCTTTGTGTTTTGTTTTCGAAATTTATTTTGATAATGGGATTTATCGGATTTTTACTGCTGCATTTCCGCCGCTGTACACACGCTTGATTCTCTTATGGAGACATATATATCCATGGGTTTTAAGATTCTTCCTAGTAGGTATATTCCTAGGCGTTGAATATGTGGTGTTGAGTCCATTTCGTTGAGCAAGGAGTAGGTCTTGTCTATTACATATTTGGCTTATGGAATGTTATCTGTGCTAATTTCAGTCTCTGGTTTTATGCAGCACTCCAACGCACCTTTCCCCATAAGCAAGCACTAGTTGGTTTTCTAAATTTGAGACCCTGTTCTGTTTTGTAATTCAGTTCATGTGTAGTCAAGTTTACATTCCGTGTATTAGTGATATCTTATGATGTTTCTTTTTCTGTGTGACGTAGTTCACGTAGAATCACCGTACCTGCATCCACTTACTATGCCGCTACGGGCCTGATGACACAGATTTCATTGCTGAGTGATATTGCATTGCACGTACGTGCCACAACTTCTTTATCCATTTTTTGCTTTCTGGGATATTTACCTGATACTGTAGACGAGCTTCTTGTGAACACAGCCGTCCCAAATATTGGGGTGGCTGTCTGTTTTTGATTTTAATTTCCGTAAGCTATAGGACCATACGTGGAAGTGCCATAGGCTGTGTTGCTTTGTTTCTTACGTGTTTCAGGAAACACCATACACTTCTCCAGGGTGGCTGCTGGCCATTTACATCCTGCCAATCAGCATAACAAGGCTCCCTCTTCTCCATATCCTGTCCTACCTTTCTGGATTTTACACTTTTTTCAGATGGCCCTCTTGCTCGGGGGGCAGTGAGACTTCATTGTAGTGCAGATTTCCTTTACAGGCTTGCTTGTTTGGCCAAAAAGGGTGTATGCGTTTTTTCCTGAATATATTCAGGAAAAAACGCATACGCCCTTTTTGGCCAAGTGCATCATTGTCGACGTTGTGCCTCTTTTCCTATGCTTTCAGGGCAATTCCAGTCTACCCCCTGCAATCGTTTTCCTGAAATTCAGCCCCGCTTTCAAGTCCCCTTCGCAGGCTTACTTCAATATATTTTTGGAGGATATCTGTCATTTATAACTCTGCAGGTTTGTGAATTACAGTGCCCCTGAGCTCCTTTCTTCAACTCGCTTTCTTGTGAGCTGGGCACAAAACCGCAGGATTGCTTCAGGCCCTAATCTGTTTCCGGCAGGGCATGCTGAGCCTTTGGTTAATTCCTCTTCCTGGTGGGAAATGAGCGTTACATTTGCCCGTGCAGACAACTACAGCTAGTCTCTCACTGGTTCTCCCTATTCCTGTTCATCTTGCAGAGAAATTGCAAGCTGTGCCAAACAGGAGGTTAAAGGCACTGAGTCTCCGAGCAGGGAGAGTGTTAGTAAAGCATCTGGAATGGTGAACCCGAGGACCAGGATACGAAAACTTAGATGCATTTTAAATTGTTTCCCAATCACACGGTGGACCATACTGTGGGTTTCCCATGCATGTTTTAGCTGGAGGAAGAATCCCTTGAACCTGAAGAGTTGGGACGCATGGAATAGGTACCATGCAGTATGACTTCAAAGGGTCTGCATTTGCTCACCGAAACTCAGCAATGCTATCAGCCTGAAGTGTCCAGCCTTATGTGTCAACCAGCTCTGGTGTAGATGTGGTCAATCCCGGTTGCATCACATTCCCTGAGTGAATTATTTAAGAATTGCTCTCTATTTCACTGTCTTTGTGTTTTGTTTCGAAATTTATTTTGATAATGGGATTTATCGGATTTTCACTGCTGCATTTCGGCCGCTGTACACATGCTTGATTCTCTTACGGAGACATATATATCCATGGGTTTTAAGATTCTTCCTAGTCAGGTATATTCCTAGGCGTTGAATATGTGGTGTTGAGTCCATTTCGTTGAGCAAGGAGTAGGTCTTGTCTATTACATATTTGGCTTATGGAATGTTATCAGTGCTAATTTCAGTCTCTGGTTTTTGAAGCACCCCAAGGCACCTTTCCCCATAAGCAAGCACTAGTTGGTTTTCTAAATTTGAGACCCTGTTCTGTTTTGTAATTCAGTTCATGTGTAGTCTAGTTTACATTCCGTGTATTAGTGATATCTTATGATGTTTCTTTTTCTGTGTGACGTAGTTCACGTAGAATCACCGTACCTGCATCCACTCACTATGCCGCTACGGGCCTGATGACACAGATTTCATTGCTGAGTGATATTGCATTGCACGTACGTGCCACAACTTCTTTATCCATTTTTTGCTTTCTGGGATATTTACCTGGTACTGTAGACGAGCTTCTTGGGAACACAGCCGTCCCAAACTTTGGGGTGGCTCTCTGTTTTTGATTTTAATTTCCCTAAGGAATAGGACCATAAGTGCAATTGCCATAGGCTGTGTTGCTTTATTTCTTACGTGTTTCAGGAAACAACATACACTTCTCCAGGGTGGTTGTTGGAAATTTACATCCTGCCAATCAGCATAACAAGGCTCCCTGTTCTCCATATCCTGTCCTACCTTTCTGGATTTTACACTTTTTTCAGATGGCCCTCTTGCCCGGGGGGCAGTGAGACTTCATTGTAGTGCAGATTTCCTTTACAGGCTTGCTTGTTTGGCCAAAAAGGGCGTATGCGTTTATTCCTGAATATATTCAGGAAAAAACGCATACGCCCTTTTTGGACAAGTGCATCATTGTCCACGTTGTGCCTCTTTTCCTATGCTTTCAGGGCAATTCCAGTCTACCCCCTGCAATCGTTTTCCTGAAATTCTGCCCTGCTTTCAAGTCCCCTTCGCAGGCTTACTTCAATATACTTTTGGAAGATAGCTGTCATTTATAACTCTGCAGGTTTGTGAATTACAGTGCCTCTGAGCTCCGTTCTTCAACTCGCTTTCTTGTGAGCTGGGCACAAAACCGCAGGATTGCTTCAGGCCCTAATCTGTTTCCAGCAGGGCACACTGAGCCTTTATTTAATTCCTCTTCCTGGTGGGCAATGAGCGTTACATTTGCCCGTGCAGACACCTACAGCTAGTCTCTCATTGGTTTTCCCTATTCCTGTTCATCTTGCACAGAAATGGCAAGCTGTGCCAAACAGGAGGTTAAAGGCACTGACTCTCCGAGCAGGGAGAGTGTTAGTAAAGCATCTGGAATGGTGAACCCGAGGACCAGGATACAAAAACTGAGATGCATTTTAAATCGTTTCCCAATCACACGGTGGATGATACTCTGGGTTTCCCATGCATGTTTTAGCTGGAGGAAGAATTCCTTGAACCTGGAGAGTTGGGACCCATGGAATGTGTACCATGCAGTATGACTTCAAAGGGTCTGCATTTGCTCACCGAAACTCACCAAAGCTATCAGCCTGAAGTGTCCAGCCTTATGTCTCAACCAGCTCTGGATGTAGCTGTGGTCAATCCCGGTTGCATCACATGCCCTGAGTGAATTATTTAAGAATTGCTCTCTATTTCACTGTCTTTGTGTTTTGTTTTCGAAATTTATTTTGATAATGGGATTTATCGGATTTTCACTGCTGCGTTTCGGCCGCTGTACACACGCTTAATTCTCTTACGAGGACATATAAATCCATGGGTTTTAAGATTCTTCCTAGTCAGGTATATTCCTAGGCGTTGAATATGTGGTGTTGAGTCCATTTCGTTGAGCAAGGAGTAGGTCTTGTCTATTACATATTTGGCTTATGGAAAGTTATCTGTGCTAATTTCAGTCTCTGGTTTTATGCAGCACCCCAACGCACCTTTCCCCATAAGCAAACACTAGTTGGTTTTCTAAATTTGAGACCCTGTTCTGTTTTGTAATTCAGTTCATGTGTAGTCAAGTTTACATTCCGTGTATTAGTGATATCTTATGATGTTTCTTTTTCTGTGTGACGTAGTTCACGTAGAATCACCGTAACTGCATCCACTCACTATGCCGCTACGGGCCTGATGACACAGATTTCATTGCTGAGTGATATTGCATTGCACGTACGTGCCACAACTTCTTTATCCATTTTTTGCTTTCTGGGATATTTACCTGGTACTGTAGACGAGCTTCTTGGGAACACAGCCGTCCCAAACTTTGGGGTGGCTGTCTGTTTTTGATTTTAATTTCCGTAAGCTCTAGGACCATAAGTGGAAGTGCCATAGGCTGTGTTGCTTTGTTTCTTACGTGTTTCAGGAAACACCATACACTTCTCCAGGGTGGCTGCTGGCAATTTACATCCTGCCAATCAGCATAACAAGGCTCCCTGTTCTCCATATCCTGTCCTACCTTTCTGGATTTTACACTTTTTTCAGATGGCCCTTTTGCCCGGGGGGCAGTGAGATTTCATTGTAGTGCAGATTTCCTTTACAGGCTTGCTTGGTTGGCCAAAAAGGGCGTATGCGTTTTTTCCTGAATATATTCAGGAAAAAACGCATACGCCCTTTTTGGACAAGTGCATCATTGTCGACGTTGTGCCTCTTTTCCTATGCTTTCAGGGCAATTCCAGTCTACCCCCTGCAATCGTTTCCTGAAATTCTGCCCCGCTTTCAAGTCCCCTTCGCAGGCTTACTTCAATATACTTTTGGAAGGTGGCTGTCATTTATAACTCTGCAGGATTGTGAAATACAGTGCCCCTGAGCTCCTTTCTTCAACTCGCTTTCTTGTGAGCTGGGCTCAAAACTGCAGGATTGCTTCAGGCACTAATCTGTTTCCAGCAGGGCACGCTGAGCCTTTGGTTAATTCCTCTTCCTGGTGGGAAATGAGCGTTACATTTGCCCGTGCAGACACCTACAGCTAGTCTCTCATTGGTTCTCCCTATTCCTGTTCATCTTGCACAGAAATTGCAAGCTGTGCCAAAGAGGAGGTTAAAGGCACTGACTCTCCAAGCGGGGAGAGTGTTAGTAAAGCATCTGGAATGGTGAACCCGAGGACCAGGATACGAAAACTGAGATGCATTTTAAATCGTTTCCCAATCACACGGTGGACGATACTCTGGGTTTCCCATGCATGTTTTAGCTGGAGGAAGAATCCCTTGAACCTGGAGAGTTGGGACCCATGGAATGGGTACCATGCAGTATGACTTCAAAGGGTCTGCATTTGCTCACCGAAACTCACCAATGCTATCAGCCTGAAGTGTCCAGCCTTATGTCTCAACCAGCTCTGGGTGTAGATGTGGTCAATCCCGGTTGCATCACATGCCCTGAGTGAATTATTTAAGAATTGCTCCCTATTTCAGGGTCTTTGTGTTTTGGTTTCGAAATTTATTTGGATAATGGGATTTATCGGATTTTCACTGCTGCGTTTATGCCGCTGTACACACGCTTAAATCTCTTACGAGGACATATAAATCCATGGGTTTTAAGATTCTTCCTAGTCAGGTATATTCCTAGGCGTTGAATATGTGGTGTTGAGTCCATTTCGTTGAGCAAGGAGTAGGTCTTGTCTATTACATATTTGGCTTATGGAAAGTTATCTGTGCTAATTTCAGTCTCTGGTTTTATGCAGCACCCCAACGCACGTTTCCCCATAAGCAAACACTAGTTGGTTTTCTAAATTTGAGACCCTGTTCTGTTTTGTAATTCAGTTCATGTGTAGTCAAGTTTACATTCCGTGTATTAGTGATATCTTATGATATTTCTTTTTCTGTGTGACGTAGTTCACGTAGAATCACCGTAACTGCATCCACTCACTATGCCGCTATGGGCCTGATGACACAGATTTCATTGCTGAGTGATATTGCATTGTACGTACGTGCCACAACTTCTTTATCCATTTTTTGCTTTCTGGGATATTTACCTGATACTGTAGACGAGCTTCTTGTGAACACAGCCGTCCCAAATATTGGGGTGGCTGTCTGTTTTTGATTTAAACTTCCATAAGCTATAGGACCATAAGTGGAAGTGCCATAGGCTGTGTTGCTTTATTTCTTACGTGTTTCAGGAAACACCATACACTTCTCCAGGGTGGCTGCTGGCAATTTACATCCTGCCAATCAGCATAACAAGGCTCCCTGTTCTCCATATCCTGTTCTACCTTTCTGGATTTTACACTTTTTTCAGATGGCCCTTTTGCCCGGGGGGCAGTGAGACTTCATTGTAGTGCAGATTTCCTTTACAGGCTTGCTTGGTTGGCCAAAAAGGGCGTATGCGTTTTTTCCTGAATATATTCAGGAAAAAACGCATACGCCCTTTTTGGCCAAGTGCATCATTGTCGACGTTCTGCCTCTTTTCCTATGCTTTCAGGGCAATTCCAGTCTACCCCCTGCAATCGTTTTCCTGAAATTCTGCCCCGCTTTTAAGTCCCCTTCGCAGGCTTACTTCAATATATTTTTGGAGGATAGCTCTCATTTATAACTCTGCAGGTTTGTGAATTACATTGCCCCTGAGCTCCTTTCTTCAACTCGCTTTCTTGTGAGCTGGGCACAAAACCGCAGGATTGCTTCAGGCCCTAATCTGTTTCCGGCAGGGCACGCTGAGCCTTTGGTTAATTCCTCTTCCTGGTGGGAAATGAGCGTTACATTTGCCCGTGCAGACACCTATAGCTAGTCTCTCATTGGTTCTCCCTATTCCTGTTCATCTTGCACAGAAATTGCAAGCTGTGCCAAAAAGGAGGTTAAAGGCACTGACTCTCCAAGTGGGGAAAGTTTTAGTAAAGCATCTGAATGGTGAAACCGAGGACCAGGGTACGAAAACTGGGATGCATTTTAAATCGTTTCCCAATCACACGGTGGACCATACTGTGGGTTTCCCATGCATGTTTTAGCTGGAGGAAGAATCCCTTGAACCTGGAGAGTTGGGAGCCATGGAATAGGTACCATGCAGTATGACTTCAAAGGGTCTGCATTTGCTCACCGAAACTCACCAATGCTATCAGCCTGA
The DNA here is from genome assembly GCF_963924675.1 of Phocoena phocoena. Lineage (NCBI taxonomy): Eukaryota > Metazoa > Chordata > Mammalia > Artiodactyla > Phocoenidae > Phocoena > Phocoena phocoena. The sequence goes on from NW_027077534.1 coordinate 97,638, forward strand.
AGTGTCCAGCCTTATGTCTCAACCAGCTCTGGGTGTAGATGTGGTCATTCCCGGTTGCATCACATGCCCTGAGTGAATTATTTAAGAATTGCTCTCTATTTCACTGTCTTTGTGTTTTGTTTTCGAAATTTATTTGGATAATGGGATTTATCGGATTTTCACTGCTGCGTTTCGGTCGCTATACACACGCTTGATTCTCTTACGGAGACATATAAATCCATGGGTTTTAAGATTCTTCCTAGTCAGGTATAATCCTAGGCGTTGAATATGTGGTGTTGGGTCCATTTCGTTGAGCAAGGAGTAGGTCTAGTCTATTACATATTTGGCTTATGGAATGTTATCTGTGCTAATTTCAGTCTCTGGTTTTATGCAGCACCCCAAGGCACCTTTCCCCATAAGCAAGCACTAGTAGGTTTTCTAAATTTTAGACCCTGTTCTGTTTTGTAATTCAGTTCATGTGTAGTCAAGTTTACATTCCGTGTATTAGTGATATCTTATGATGTTTCTTTTTCTGTGTGACGTAGTTCACGTAGAATCACCGTACCTGCATCCACTCACTATGCCGCTACGGGCCTGATGACACAGATTTCATTGCTGAGTGATATTGAATTGCACGTACGTGCTACAACTTCTTTATCCATTTTTTGCTTTCTGGGATATTTACCTGATACTGTAGACGAGCTTCTTGTGAACACAGCCATCCCAAATATTGGGGTGGCTGTCTGTTTTTGATTTTAATTTCCGTAAGCTATAGGACCATAAGTGCAATTGCCATAGGCTGTGTTGCTTTGTTTCTTACGTGTTTCAGGAAACACCATACACTTCTCCAGGGTGGCTGCTGGCAATTTACATCCTGCCAATCAGCATAACAAGGCTCCCTGTTCTCCATATCCTGTCCTACATTTCTGGATTTTACACTTTTTTCAGATGGCCCTTTTGCCGGGGGGGCAGTGAGATTTCATTGTAGTGCAGATTTCCTTTACAGGCTTGCTTGGTTGGCCAAAAAGTGCGTATGCGTTTTTTCCTGAATATATTCAGGAAAAAACGCATACGCACTTTTTGGCCAAGTGCATCATTGTCGACATTGTGCCTCTTTTCCTATGCTTTCAGGGCAATTCCAGTCTACCCCCTGCAATCGTTTTCCTGAAATTCTGCCCCTCTTTCAAGTCCCCTTCGCAGGCTTACTTCAATATACTTTTGGAAGGTAGCTATCATTTATAACTCTGCAGGTTTGTGAAATACAGTGCCCCTGAGCTCCTTTCTTCAACTCGCTTTCTTGTGAGCTGGGCTCAAAACCGCAGGATTGCTTCAGGCACTAATCTGTCTCCAGCAGGGCATGCTGAGCCTTTGGTTAATTCCTCTTCCTGGTGGGAAATGAGCGTTACATTTGCCCGTGCAGACACCTACAGCTAATCTCTCATTGGTTCTCCCTATTCCTGTTCATCTTGCACAGAAATTGCAAGCTGTGCCAAAGAGGAGGTTAAAGGCACTGACTCTCCAAGCGGGGAGAGTGTTAGTAAAGCATCTGGAATGGTGAACCCGAGGACCAGGATACGAAAACTGAGATGCATTTTAAATCGTTTCCCAATCACACGGTGGACGATACTCTGGGTTTCCCATGCATGTTTTAGCTGGAGGAAGAATCCCTTGAACCTGGAGAGTTGGGACCCATGGAATGGGTACCATGCAGTATGACTTCAAAGGGTCTGCATTTGCTCACCGAAACTCACCAATGCTATCAGCCTGAAGTGTCCAGCCTTATGTCTCAACCAGCTCTGGGTGTAGATGTGGTCAATCACAGTTGCATCACATGCCCTGAGTGAATTATTTAAGAATTGCTCCCTATTTCACTGTCTTTGTGTTTTGGTTTCGAAATTTATTTGGATAATGGGATTTATCGGATTTTCACTGCTGCGTTTATGCCGCTGTACACACGCTTAATTCTCTTACGGAGACATATAAATCCATAGGTTTTAAGATTCTTCCTAGTCAGGTATATTCCTAGGCGTTGAATATGTGGTGTTGAGTCCATTTCGTTGAGCAAGGAGTAGGTCTTGTCTATTACATATTTGGCTTATGGAAAGTTATGTGTGCTAATTTCTGTCTCTGGTTTTATGCAGCACCACAACGCACCTTTCCCCATAAGCAAGCACTAGTTGGTTTTCTAAATTTGAGACCCTGTTCTGTTTTGTAATTCAGTTCATGTGTAGTCAAGTTTACATTCCGTGTATTAGTGATATCTTATGATGTTTCTTTTTCTGTGTGACGTAGTTCACGTAGAATCACCGTACCTGCATCCACTCACTATGCCGCTACGGGCCTGATGACACAGATTTCATTGCTGAGTGATATTGCATTGTACGTACGTGCCACAACTTCTTTATCCATTTTTTGCTTTCTGGGATATTTACCTGATACTGTAGACGAGCTTCTTGTGAACACAGCCGTCCCAAATATTGGGGTGGCTGTCTGTTTTTGATTTAAACTTCCATAAGTTATAGGACCATAAGTGGAAGTGCCATAAGCTGTGTTGCTTTATTTCTTACGTGTTTCATGAAACACCATACACTTCTCCAGGGTGGCTGCTGGCAATTTACATCCTGCCAATCAGCATAACAAGGCTCCCTGTTCTCCGTATCCTGTCCTACATTTCTGGATTTTACACTTTTTTCAGATGGCCCTTTTGCCCGGGGGGCAGTGAGACTTCATTGTAGTGCAGATTTCCTTTACAGGCTTGCTTGGTTGGCCAAAAAGGGCGTATGCGTTTTTTCCTGAATATATTCAGGAAAAAACGCATACGCCCTTTTTGGCCAAGTGCATCATTGTCGACGTTGTGCCTCTTTTCCTATGCTTTCAGGGCAATTCCAGTCTGCCCCCTGCAATCGTTTTCCTGAAATTCTGCCCCGCTTTCAAGTCCCCTTCGCAGGCTTACTTCAATATACTTTTGGAAGATAGCTGTCATTTATAACTCTGCAGGTTTGTGAAATACAGTGCCCCTGAGCTCCTTTCTTCAACTCGCTTTCTTGTGAGCTGGGCACAAAACCGCAGGATTGCTTCAGGCACTAATCTGTTTCCGGCAGGGCACGCTGAGCCTTTGGTTAATTCCTCTTCCTGGTGGGAAATGAGCGTTACATTTGCCCGTGCAGACACCTACAGCTAGTCTCTCATTGGTTCTCCCTATTCCTGTTCCTCTTGCACAGAAATTGCAAGCTGTGCCAAAGAGGAGGTTAAAGGCACTGACTCTCCAAGCGGGGAGAGTGTTAGTAAAGCATCTGGAATGGTGAACCCGAGGACCAGGATATGAAAACTGAGATGCATTTTAAATCGTTTCCCAATCACACGGTGGACGATACTCTGGGTTTCCCATGCATGTTTTAGCTGGAGGAAGAATCCCTTGAACCTGGAGAATTGGGACCCATGGAATGGGTACCATGCAGTATGACTTCAAAGGGTCTGCATTTGCTCACCGAAACTCACCAATGCTATCAGCCTGAAGTGTCCAGCCTTATGTCTCAACCAGCTCTGGGTGTAGATGTGGTCATTCCCGGTTGCATCACATGCCCTGAGTGAATTATTTAAGAATTGCTCTCTATTTCACTGTCTTTCTGTTTTGTTTTCGAAATTTATTTGGATAATGGGATTTATCGGATTTTCACTGCTGCGTTTCGGCCGCTGTACACACGCTTGATTCTCTTACGGAGACATATATATCCATGGGTTTTAAGATTCTTCCTAGTCAGGTATATTCCTAGGCGTTGAATATGTGGTGTTGGGTCCATTTCGTTGAGCAAGGAGTAGGTCTAGTCTGTTACATATTTGGCTTATGGAATGTTATCTGTGCTAATTTCAGTCTCTGGTTTTATGCAGCACCCCAAGGCACCTTTCCCCATAAGCAAGCACTAGTTGGTTTTCTAAATTTTAGACCCTGTTCTGTTTTGTAATTCAGTTCATGTGTAGTCAAGTTTACATTCCGTGTATTAGTGATATCTTATGATGTTTCTTTTTCTGTGTGACGTAGTTCACGTAGAATCACCGTACCTGCATCCACTCACTATGCCGCTACGGGCCTGATGACACAGATTTCATTGCTGAGTGATATTGCATTGCACGTACGTGCCACAACTTTTTTATCCATTTTTTGCTTTCTGGGATATTTACCTGGTACTGTAGACGAGCTTCTTGGGAACACAGCCGTCCCAAAGTTTGGGGTGGCTGTCTGTTTTTGATTTTAATTTCCGTAAGCTCTAGGACCATAAGTGCAATTGCCATAGGCTGTGTTGCTTTGTTTCTTACGTGTTTCAGGAAACACCATACACTTCTCCAGGGTGGCTGCTGGCAATTTACATCCTGCCAATCAGCATAACAAGGCTCCCTGTTCTCCATATCCTGTCCTACCTTTCTGGATTTTACAGTTTTTTCAGATGGCCCTTTTGCCCCGGTGGCAGTGAGATTTCATTGTAGTGCAGATTTCCTTTACAGGCTTGCTTGGTTGGCCAAAAAGGGCGTATGCGTTTTTTCCTGAATATATTCAGGAAAAAACGCATACGCCCTTTTTGGCCAAGTGCATCATTGTCGACGTTGTGCCTCTTTTCCTATGCTTTCAGGGCAATTCCAGTCTACCCCCTGCAATCGTTTTCCTGAAATTCTGCCCCGCTTTCAAGTCCCCTTCGCAGGCTTAATTCAATATACTTTTGGAAGATAGCTGTCATTTATAACTCTGCAGGTTTGTGAAATACAGTGCCCCTGAGCTCCTTTCTTCAACTCGCTTTCTTGTGAGCTGGGCACAAAACCGCAGGATTGCTTCAGGCACTAATCTGTTTCCAGCAGGGCACATTGAGCCTTTGGTTAATTCCTCTTCCTGGTGGGAAATGAGCGTTACATTTGCCCGTGCAGACACCTACAGCTAGTCTCTCATTGGTTCTCCCTATTCCTGTTCCTCTTGCACAGAAATTGCAAGCTGTGCCAAAGAGGAGGTTAAAGGCACTGACTCTCCAAGCGGGGAGAGTGTTAGTAAAGCATCTGGAATGGTGAACCCGAGGACCAGGATACGAAAACTGAGATGCATTTTAAATCGTTTCCCAATCACACGGTGGACGATACTCTGGGTTTCCCATGCATGTTTTAGCTGGAGGAAGAATCCCTTGAACCTGGAGAATTGGGACCCATGGAATGGGTACCATGCAGTATGACTTCAAAGGGTCTGCATTTGCTCACCGAAACTCACCAATGCTATCAGCCTGAAGTGTCCAGCCTTATGTCTCAACCAGCTCTGGGTGTAGATGTGGTCAATCCCGGTTGCATCACATGCCCTGAGTGAATTATTTAAGAATTGCTCTCTATTTCACTGTCTTTGTGTTTTGTTTTCGAAATTTATTTGGATAATGGGATTTATCGGATTTTCACTGCTGCGTTTCGGCCGCTGTACACACGCTTGATTCTCTTACGGAGACATATATATCCATGGGTTTTAAGATTCTTCCTAGTCAGGTATATTCCTAGGCGTTGAATATGTGGTGTTGGGTCCATTTCGTTGAGCAAGGAGTAGGTCTAGTCTGTTACATATTTGGCTTATGGAATGTTATCTGTGCTAATTTCAGTCTCTGGTTTTATGCAGCACCCCAAGGCACCTTTCCCCATAAGCAAGCACTAGTTGGTTTTCTAAATTTGAGACCCTGTTCTGTTTTGTAATTCAGTTCATGTGTACTCAAGTTTACATTCCGTGTATTAGTGATATCTTATGATGTTTCTTTTTCTGTGTGACGTAGTTCACGTAGAATCACCGTACCTGCATCCACTCACTATGCTGCTACGGGCCTGATGACACAGATTTCATTGCTGAGTGATATTGCATTGTACGTACGTGCCACAACTTCTTTATCCATTTTTTGCTTTCTGGGATATTTACCTGATACTGTAGACGAGCTTCTTGTGAACACAGCCATCCCAAATATTGGGGTTGCTGTCTGTTTTTGATTTTAACTTCCATAAGCTATAGGACCATAAGTGGAAGTGCCATAGGCTGTGTTGCTTTATTTCTTACGTGTTTCAGGAAACACCATACACTTCTCCAGGGTGGCTGCTGGCAATTTACATCCTGCCAATCAGCATAAAAAGGCTCCCTGTTCTCCATATCCAGTCCTACCTTTCTGGATTTTACACTTTTTTCAGATGGCCCTTTTGCTCGGGGGACAGTGAGACTTCATTGTAGTGCAGATTTCCTTTACAGGCTTGCTTGGTTGGCCAAAAAGGGCGTATGCGTTTTTTCCTGAATATATTCAGGAAAAAACGCATACGCCCTTTGTGGCCAAGTGCATCATTGTCGACGTTGTGCCTCTTTTCCTATGCTTTCAGGGCAATTCCAGTCTACCCCCTGCAATCGTTTTCCTGAATTTCTGCCCCGCTTTCAAGTCCCCTTTGCAGGCTTACTTCAATATATTTTTGGAGGATAGCTGTCATTTATAACTCTGCAGGTTTGTGAATTACATTGCCCCTGAGCTCCTTTCTTCAACTCGCTTTCTTGTGAGCTGGGCACAAAACCGCAGGATTGCTTCAGGCACTAATCTGTTTCCGGCAGGGCACGCTGAGCCTTTGGTTAATTCCTCTTCCTGGTGGGAAATGAGCGTTACATTTGCCCGTGTAGACACCTATAGCTAGTCTCTCATTGGTTCTCCCTATTCCTGTTCATCTTGCACAGAAATTGCAAGCTGTGCCAAACAGAAGGTTAAAGGCACTGACTCTCCAAGCGGGGAGAGTGTTTGTAAAGCATCTGGAATGGTGAACCCGAGGACCAGGGTACAAAAACTGAGATGCATTTTAAATCGTTTCCCAATCACACAGTGGACCATACTGTGGGTGTCCCATGCATGTTTTAGCTGGAGGAAGAATCCCTTGAACCTGGAGAGTTGGGACCCATGGAATGGGTACCATGCAGTATGACTTCAAAGGGTCTGCATTTGCTCACCGAAACTCACCAATGCTATCAGCCTGAAGTGTCCAGCCTTATGTCTCAACCAGCTCTGGGTGTAGATGTGGTCAATCCCGGTTGCATCACATGCCCTGAGTGAACTATTTAAGAATTGCTCTCTATTTCACTGTCTTTGTGTTTTGTTTTCGAAATTTATTTTGATAATGGGATTTATCGGATTTTCACTGCTGCGTTTATGCCACTGTACACACGCTTGATTCTATTACGGAGACATATAAATCCATGGATTTTAAGATTCTTCCTAGTCAGGTATATTCCTAGGCGTTGAATATGTGGTGTTGAGTCCATTTCGTTGAGCAAGGAGTAGGTCTTCTCTATTACATATTTGGCTCATGGAATGTTATCTGTGCTAATTTCAGTCTCTGGTTTTATGCAGCACCCCAAGGCACCTTTCCCCATAAGCAAACACTAATTGGTTTTCTAAATTTGCAACCCTGTTCTGTTTTGTAATTCAGTTCATGTGTAGTCAAGTTTACATTCCGTGTATTAGTGATATCTTATGATATTTCTTTTCCTGTGTGACGTAGTTCACGTAGAATCACCGTACCTGCATCCACTCACTATGCCGCTATGGGCCTGATGACACAGATTTCATTGCTGAGTGATATTGCATTGCACGTACGTGCCATAACTTCTTTATCCATTTTTTGCTTTCTGGGATATTTACCTGGTACTGTAGACGAGCTTCTTGGGAACACAGCCGTCCCAAACTTTGGGGTGGCTCTCTGTTTTTGATTTTAATTTCCCTAAGCAATAGGACCATATGTGCAATTGCCATAGGCTGTGTTGCTTTATTTCTTACGTGTTTCAGGAAACACCATACACTTCTCCAGGGTGGCTGTTCACAATTTACATCCTGCCAATCAGCATAACAAGGCTCCCTGTTCTCCATATCCTGTCCTACCTTTCTGGATTTTACACTTTTTTCAGATGGCCCTTTTGCCCCGGGGGCAGTGAGATTTCATTGTAGTGCAGATTTCCTTTACAGGCTTGCTTGGTTGGCCAAAAAGGGCGTATGCGTTTTTTCCTGAATATATTCAGGAAAAAACGCATACGCCCTTTTTGGCCAAGTGCATCATTGTCGACGTTGTGCCTCTTTTCCTATGCTTTCAGGGCAATTCCAGTCTACCCCCTGCAATCGTTTTCCTGAAATTCTGCCCCGCTTTCAAGTCCCCTTCGCAGGCTTACTTCAATATACTTTTGGAAGATAGCTGTCATTTATAACTCTGCAGGTTTGTGAAATACAGTGCCCCTGAGCTCCTTTCTTCAACTCGCTTTCTTGTGAGCTGGGCACAAAACCGCAGGATTGCTTCAGGCCCTAATCTGTTTCCGGCAGGGCACGCTGAGCCTTTGGTTAATTCCTCTTCCTGGTGGGAAATGAGCGTTACATTTGCCCGTGCAGACACCTATAGCTAGTCTCTCATTGGTTCTCCCTATTCCTGTTCATCTTGCACAGAAATTGCAAGCTGTGCCAAACAGGAGGTTAAAGGCACTGACTCTCCAAGCGGGGAGAGTGTTAGTAAAGCATCTGGAATGGTGAACCCGAGGAACAGGGTACGAAAACTGAGATGCATTTTAAATCGTTTCCCAATCACACGGTGGACCATACTGTGGGTTTCCCATGCATGTTTTAGCTGGAGGAAGAATCCCTTGAACCTGGAGCGTTGGGACCCATGGAATAGGTACCATGCAGTATGACTTCAAAGGGTCTGCATTTGCTCACCGAAACTCACTAATGCTATCAGCCTGAAGTGTCCAGCCTTATGTCTCAACCAGCTCTGGGTGTAGATGTGTTAAATCCAGGTTGCATCACATGCCCTGAGTGAATTATTTAAGAATTGCTCTCTATTTCACTGTCTTTGTGTTTTGTTTTTGAAATTTATTTTGATAATGGCATTTATCGGATTTTCACTGCTGCGTTTATGCCGCTGTACACACGCTTAATTCTCTTACGGAGACATATAAATCCATGGGTTTTAAGATTCTTCTTAGTCAGGTATATTCCTAGGCGTTAAATATGTGGTGTTGAGTCCATTTCGTTGAGCAAGGAGTAGGTCTAGTCTGTTACATATTTGGCTTATGGAATGTTATCTGTGCTAATTTCATTCTCTGGTTTTATGCAGCACCCCAAGGCACCTTTCCCCATAAGCAAGCACTAGTTGGTTTCCTAAATTTGAGACCCTGTTCTGTTTTGTAATTCAGTTCATGTGTAGTCAAGTTTACATTCCGTGTATTAGTGATATCTTATGATGTTTCTTTTTCTGTGTGACGTAGTTCACGTAGAATCACCGTACCTGCATCCACTCACTATGCCGCTACGGGCCTGATGACACAGATTTCATTGCTGAGTGATATTGCATTGTACGTACGTGCCACAACTTCTTTATCCATTTTTTGCTTTCTGGGATATTTACCTGATACTGTAGACGAGCTTCTTGTGAACACAGCCATCCCAAATATTGGGGTGGCTGTCTGTTTTTGATTTTAATTTCCGTAAGCTATAGGACCATAAGTGGAAGTGCCATAGGCTGTGTTGCTTTGTTTCTTACGTGTTTCAGGAAACACCATACACTTCTCCAGGGTGGCTGCTGGCAATTTACATCCTGCCAATCAGCATAACAAGGCTCCCTGTTCTCCATATCCTGTCCTACCTTTCTGGATTTTACACTTTTTTCAGATGGCCCTTTTGCCTGGGGGGCAGTGAGACTTCATTGTAGTGCAGATTTCCTTTACAGGGCTGCTTGGTTGGCCAAAAAGGGCGTATGCGTTTTTTCCTGAATATATTCAGGAAAAAATGCATACGCCCTTTTTGGCCAAGTGCATCATTGTCGACGTTCTGCCTCTTTTCCTATGCTTTCAGGGCAATTCCAGTCTACCCCCTGCAATCGTTTTCCTGAAATTCTGCCCCGCTTTCAAGTCCCCTAAGCAAGCTTACTTCAGTATACTTTTGGAAGATAGCTGTCATTTATAACTCTGCAGGTTTGTGAATTACAGTGCCCCTGAGCTCCTTTCTTCAACTCGCTTTCTTGTGAGCTGGGCACAAAACCGCAGGATTGCTTCAGGCCCTAATCTGTTTCCAGCAGGGCACACTGAGCCTTTGTTTAATTCCTCTTCCTGGTGGGCAATGAGCGTTACATTTGCCCGTGCAGACACCTACAGCTAGTCTCTCATTGGTTCTCCCTATTCCTGTTCATCTTGCACAGAAATTGCAAGCTGTGCCAAAGAGGAGGTTAAAGGCACTGACTCTCCAAGCGGGGAGAGTGTTAGTAAAGCATCTGGAATGGTGAACCCGAGGACCAGGATACGAAAACTGAGATGCATTTTAAATCGTTTCCCAATCACACGGTGGATGATACTCTGGGTTTCCCATGCATGTTTTAGCTGGAGGAAGAATCCCTTGAACCTGAAGAGTTGGGACCCATGGAATAGGTACCATGCAGTATGACTTCAAAGGGTCTGCATTTGCTCAGCGAAACTCACCAATGCTATCAGCCTGAAGTGTCCAGCCTTATGTCTCAATCAGCTCTGGGTGTAGATGTGGTCAATCCCGGTTGCATCACATGCCCTGAGTGAATTATTTAAGAATTGCTCTCTATTTCACTGTCTTTGTGTTTTGTTTTCGAAATTTATTTTGATAATGGGATTTATCGGATTTTCACTGCTGCGTATCGGCCGCTGTACACACGCTTGATTCTCTTACGGAGACATATATATCCATGGGTTTTAAGATTCTTCCTAGTCAGGTATATTCCTAGGCGTTGAATATGTGGTGTTGAGTCCATTTCGTTGAGCAAGGAGTAGGCCTTGTCTATTACATATTTGGCTTATGGAATGTTATCTGTGCTAATTTCAGTCTCTGGTTTTATGCAGCACCCCAAGGCACCTTTCCCCATAAGCAAGCACTAGTTGGTTTTCTAAATTTGAGACCCTGTTCTGTTTTGTAATTCAGTTCATGTGTAGTCAAGTTTACATTCCGTGTATTAGTGATATCTTATGATGTTTCTATTTCTGTGTGACGTAGTTCACGTAGAATCACCGTACCTGCATCCACTCACTATGCCGCTACGGGCCTGATGACACAGATTTCATTGCTGAGTGATATTGCATTGCACGTACGTGCCACAACTTCTTTATCCATTTTTTGCTTTCTGGGATATTTACCTGGTACTGTAGACGAGCTTCTTGGGAACACAGCCGTCCCAAACTTTGGGGTGGCTCTCTGTTTTTGATTTTAATTTCCCTAAGGAATAGGACCATAAGTGCAATTGCCATAGGCTGTGTTCCTTTATTTCTTATGTGTTTCAGGAAACACCATACACTTCTCCAGGGTGGCTGTTGGCAATTTACATCCTGCCAATCAGCATAACAAGGCTCCCTCTTCTCCATATCCTGTCCTACCTTTCTGGATTTTACACTTTTTTCAGATGGCCCTCTTGCCCGGGGGGCAGTGAGACTTCATTGTAGTGCAGATTTCCTTTACAGGCTTGCTTGGTTGGCCAAAAAGGGCGTATGCGTTTTTTCCTGAATATATTCAGGAAAAAACGCATATGCCCTTTTTGGCCAAGTGCATCATTGTCAACGTTCTGCCTCTTTTCCTATGCTATCAGGGCAATTCCTGTCTACCCCCTGCAATCGTTTTCCTGAAATTCTGCCCCGCTTTCAAGTCCCCTATGCAGGCTTACTTCAGTATACTTTTGGAAGATAGCTGTCATTTATAACTCTGCAGGTTTGTGAATTACAGTGCCCCTGAGCTCCTTTCTTCAACTCGCTTTCTTGTCAGCTGGGCACAAAACCGCAGGATTGCTTCAGGCCCTAATCTGTTTCCAGCAGGGCACACTGAGCCTTTGTTTAATTCCTCTTTCTGGTGGGCAATGAGCGTTACATTTGCCCGTGCAGACACCTACGGCTAGTCTCTCATTGGTTCTCCCTATTCCTGTTAATCTTGCACAGAAATGGCAAGCTGTGCCAAACAGGAGGTTAAAGGCACTGACTCTCCAAGCGGGGAGAGTGTTAGTAAAGCATCTGGAATGGTGAACCCGAGGACCAGGATATGAAAACTGAGATGCATTTTAAATCGTTTCCCAATCACACGGTGGACGATACTCTGGGTTTCCCATGCATGTTTTAGCTGGAGGAAGAATCCCTTGAACCTGGAGAGTTGGGACCCATGGAATGGGTACCATGCAGTATGACTTCAAAGAGTCTGCATTTGCTCACCGAAACTCACCAATGCTATCAGCCTGAAGTGTCCAGCCTATGTCTCAACCAGCTCTGGTGTAGATGTGGTAAATCCCGGTTGCATCACATGCCCTGAGTGAATTATTTAAGAATTGCTCTCTATTTCACTGTCTTTGTGTTTTGTTTTCGAAATTTATTTTGATAATGGGATTTATCGGATTTTCACTGCTGCGTTTCGGCCGCTGTACACACGCTTGATTCTCTTACGGAGACATATATATCCATGGGTTTTAAGATTCTTCCTAATCAGGTATATTCCTAGGCGTTGAATATGTGGTGTTGGGTCCATTTCGTTGAGCAAGGAGTAGGTCTTGTCTATTACATATTTGGCTTATGGAAAGTTATCTGTGCTAATTTCAGTCTCTGGTTTTATGCAACACCCCAACGCACCTTTCCCCATAAGCAAGCACAGGTTGGTTTTCTAAATTTGAGACCCTGTTCTGTTTTGTAATTCAGTTCATGTGTAGTCAAGTTTACATTCCGTGTATTAGTGATATCTTATGATGTTTCTTTTTCTGTGTGACGTAGTTCACGTAGAATCACCGTACCTGCATCCACTCACTATGCCGCTACAGGCCTGATGACACAGATTTCATTGCTGAGTGATATTGCATTGAACGTACGTGCCACAACTTCTTTATCCATTTTTTGCTTTCTGGGATATTTACCTGATACTGTAGACGAGCTTCTTGTGAACACAGTCGTCCCAAATATTGGGGTGGCTGTCTGTTTTTGATTTTAATTTCCGTAAGCTATAGGACCATAAGTGGAAGTGCCATAGGCTGTGTTGCTTTGTTTCTTACGTGTTTCAGGAAACACCATACACTTCTCCAGGGTGGCTGCTGGCAATTTACATCCTGCCAATCAGCATAACAAGGCTCCCTGTTCTCCATATCCTGTCCTACCTTTCTGGATTTTACACTTTTTTCAGATGGCCCTTTTGCCCGGGGGCAGTGAGACTTCATTGTAGTGCAGATTTCCTTTACAGGCTTGCTTGGTTGGCCAAAAAGGGCATATGCGTTTTTTCCTGAATATATTCAGGAAAAAACGCATACGCCCTTTTTGGCCAAGTGCATCATTGTCGACGTTGTGCCTCTTTTCCTATGCTTTCAGGGCAATTCCAGTCTACACTCTGCAATCGTTTTCCTGAAATTCTGCCCCGCTTTCAAGTCCCCTTCGCAGGCTTACTTCAATATATTTTTGGAGGATAGCTGTCATTTATAACTCTGCAGGTTTGTGAATTACAGTGCCCCTGAGCTCCTTTCTTCAACTCACTTTCTTGTGAGCTGGGCACAAAACCGCAGGATTGCTTCAGGCACTAATCTGTTTCCGGCAGGACACACTGAGCCTTTGGTTAATTCCTCTTCCTGGTGGGAAATGAGCGTTACATTTGCCCGTGCAGACACCTACAGCTAGTCTCTCATTGGTTCTCCCTATTCCTGTTCATCTTGCACAGAAATTGCAAGCTGTGCCAAAGAGGAGGTTAAAGGCACTGACTCTCCAAGCGGGGAGAGTGTTAGTAAAGCATCTGGAATGGTGAACCCGAGGACCAGGAATCGAAAACTGAGATGCATTTTAAATCGTCTCCCAATCACACGGTGGACGATACTCTGTGTTTCCCATGCATGTTTTAGCTGGAGGAAGAATTCCTTGAACCTGGAGAGTTGGGACCCATGGAATGGGTACCATTCAGTATGACTTCAAAGGGTCTGCATTTGCTCACCGAAACTCACCAATGCTATCAGCCTGAAGTGTCCAGCCTTATGTCTCAACCAGCTCTGGGTGTAGATGTGGTAAATCCCGGTTGCATCACATGCCCTGAGTGAATTATTTAAGAATTGCTCTCTATTTCACTGTCTTTGTGTTTTGTTTTTGAAATTTATTTTGATAATGGGATTTATCAGATTTTCACTGCTGCGTTTATGCCGCTGTACACACGCTTGATTCTCTTACGGAGACATATAAATCCATGGGTTTTAAGATTCTTCCTAGTCAGGTATATTCCTAGGCGTTGAATATGTCGTGTTGAGTCCATTTCGTTGAGCAAGGTGTAGGTCTTTTCTATTACATATTTGGCTTATGGAATGTTATCTGTGCTAATTTCAGTCTCTGGTTTTATGCAGCACCCCAAGGCACCTTTCCCCATAAGCAAGCACTAGTTGGTTTTCTAAATTTGAGACCCTGTTCTGTTTTGTAATTCAGTTCATGTGTAGTCAAGTTTACATTCCGTGTATTAGTGATATCTTATGATGTTTCTTTTTCTGTGTGACGTAGTTCACGTAGAATCACCGTACCTGCATCCACTCACTATGCCGCTACGGGCCTGATGAAACAGATTTCATTGCTGAGTGATATTGCATTGCACGTACGTGCCACAAATTATTTATCCATTTTTTGCTTTCTGGGATATTTACCTGGTACTGTAGACGAGCTTCTTGGGAACACAGCCGTCCCAAACTTTGGGGTGGCTCTCTGTTTTTGATTTTAATTTCCGTAAGCTATAGGACCATAAGTGGAAGTGCCATAGGCTGTGTTGCTTTGTTTCTTACGTGTTTCAGGAAACACCATACACTACTCCAGGGTGGCTGCTGGCAATTTACATCCTGCCAATCAGCATAACAAGGCTCCCTGTTCTCCATATCCTGTCCTACCTTTCTGGATTTTACACTTTTTTCCGATGGCCCTTTTGCCCGTGGGGCAGTGAGACTTCGTTGTGGTGCAGATTTCCTTTACAGGCTTGCTTGGTTGGCCAAAAAGGGCGTATGCGTTTTTTCCTGAACATATTCAGGAAAAAACGCATACGCCCTTTTTGGCCAAGTGCATCATTGTCCACGTTCTGCCTCTTTTCCTATGCTTTCAGGGCAATTCCAGTCTACCCCTGCAATCGTTTTCCTGAAATTCTGCCCCGCTTTCAAGTCCCCTTCGCAGGCTTACTTCAATATATTTTTGGAGGATAGCTGTCATTTATAACTCTGCAGGTTTTTGAATTACAGTGCCCCTGAGCTCCTTTCTTCAACTCGCTTTCTTGTGAGCTGGGCACAAAACCGCAGGATTGCTTCAGGCCCTAATATGTTTCCGGCAGGGCATGATGAGCCTTTGGTTAATTCCTCTTCCTGGTGGGAAATGAGCGTTACATTTGCCCGTGCAGACACCTACAGCTAGTCTCTCATTGGTTCTCCCTATTCCTGTTCATCTTGCACAGAAATGGCAAGCTGTGCCAAACAGGAGGTTAAAGGCACTGACTCTCCAAGCAGGGAGAGTGTTAGTAAAGCATCTGGAATGGTGAACCCGAGGACCAATATACGAAAACTGAGATGCATTTTAAATCGTTTCCCAATCACACGGTGGACCATACTGTGGGTTTCCCATGCATGTTTTATCTGGAGGAAGAATCCCTTGAATCTGAAGAGTTGGGACCCATGGAATAGGTACCATGCAGTATGACTTCAAAGGGTCTGCATTTGCTCACCGAAACTCACCAATGCTATCAGCCTGTAGTGTCCAGCCTTATGTCTCAACCAGCTGTGGGTGTAGATGTGGTCAATCCCGGTTGCATCACATGCCCTGAGTGAATTATTTAAGAATCGCTCTCTATTTCACTGTCTCTGTGTTTTGTTTTCGAAATTTATTTTGATAATGGGATTTATCGGATTTTCACTGCTGCGTATCGGCCGCTGTACACACGCTTGATTCTCTTACGGAGACATATATAACCATGGGTTTTAAGATTCTTCCTAGTCAGGTATATTCCTAGGCGTTGAATATGTGGTGTTGAGTCCATTTCGTTGAGCAAGGAGTAGGTCTTGTCTATTACATATTTGGCTTATGCCATGTTATCTGTACTAATTTCAGTCTCTGGTTTTATGCAGCACCCCAAGGCACCTTTCCCCATAAGCAAACACCAGTTGGTTTTCTAAATTTGAGACCCTGTTCTGTTTTGTAATTCAGTTCATGTGTAGTCAAGTTTACATTCCGTGTATTAGTGATATCTTATGATGTTTCTTTTTCTGTGTGACGTAGTTCACGTAGAATCACCGTACCTGCATCCACTCACTATGCCGCTACGGGCCTGATGACACAGATTTCATTGCTGAGTGATATTGCATTGTACGTACGTGCCACAACTTCTTTATCCATTTTTTGCTTTCTGGGATATTTACCTGATACTGTAGACGAGCTTCTTGTGAACACAGCCGTCCCAAATATTGGGGTGGCTGTCTGTTTTTGATTTTAATTTCCGTAAGCTAAAGGACCATAAGTGGAAGTGCCATAGGCTGTGTTGCTTTGTTTCTTACGTGTTTCAGGAAACACCATACACTTCTCCAGGGTGGCTGCCGGCAATTTACATCCTGCCAATCAGCATAACAAGGTTCCCTGTTCTCCATATCCTGTCCTACATTTCTGGATTTTACACTTTTTTCAGATGGCCCTTTTGCCCGGGCGGCAGTGAGACTTCATTGTAGTGCAGATTTCCTTTACAGGCTTGCTTGTTTGGCCAAAAAGTGCGTATGCGTTTTTTTCCTGAATATATTCAGGAAAAAATGCATACGCCCTTTTTGGCCAACTGTATCATTGTCGACGTTGTGCCTCTTTTCCTATGCTTTCAGGGCAATTCCAGTCTACCCCATGCAATCGTTTTCCTGAAATTCTGCCCCGCTTTCAAGTCCCCTTCGCAGGCTTACTTCAATATATTTTTGGAGGATAGCTGTCATTTATAACTCTGCAGGTTTGTGAATTACAGTGCCCCTGAGCTCCTTTCTTCAACTCGCTTTCTTGTGAGCTGGGCACAAAACCGCAGGATTGCTTCAGGCACTAATCTGTTTTCAGCAGGGCACGCTGAGCCTTTGTTTAATTCCTCTTCCTGGTCGGCAATGAGCATTACATTTGCCCGTGCAGACACCTACAGCTAGTCTCTCACTGGTTCTCCCTATTCCTGTTCATCTTGCACAGAAATTGCAAGCTGTACCCAACAGGAGGTTAAAGGCACTGACTCTCCAAGCGGGGAGAGTGTTAGTAAAGCATCTGGAATGGTGAACCCGAGAACCGGCATACGAAAACTGAGATGCATTTTAAATCGTTTCCCAATCACACGGTGGACGATACTCTGGGTTTCCCATGCATGTTTTAGCTGGAGGAAGAATCCCTTGAACCTGGAGAGTTGGGACCCATGGAATGGGTACCATGCAGTATGACTTCAAAGGGTCTGCATTTGCTCACCGAAACTCACCAATGCTATCAGCCTGAAGTGTCCAGCCTTATGTCTCAACCAGCTCTGGGTGTAGATGTGGTCAATCCCGGTTGCATCACATGCCCTGAGTGAATTATTTAAGAATTGCTCTCTATTTCACTGTCTTTGTGTTTTGTTTTCGAAATTTATTTTGATAATGGGATTTATCGGATTTTCACTGCTGCGTTTCGGCTGCTGTACACGCGCTTGATTCTCTTACGGAGACATATATATCCATGGGTTTTAAGATTCTTCTTAGTCAGGTATATTCCTAGGCGTTGAATATGTGGTGTTGGGTCCATTTCGTTGAGCAAGGAGTAGGTCTTGTCTATTACATATTTGGCTTATGGAAAGTTATCTGTGCTAATTTCAGTCTCTGGTTTTATGCAGCACCACAACGCACCTTTCCCCATAAGCAAGCACTAGTTGATTTTCTAAATTTGAGACCCTGTTCTGTTTTGTAATTCAGTTCATGTGTAGTCAAGTTTACATTCCGTGTATTAGTGATATCTTATGATGTTTCTTTTTCTGTGTGACGTAGTTCACGTAGAATCACCGTACCTGCATCCACTCACTATGCCGCTACGGGCCTGATGACACAGATTTCATTGCTGAGTGATATTGCATTGTACGTACGTGCCACAACTTCTTTATCCATTTTTTGCTTTCTGGGATATTTACCTGATACTGTAGACGAGCTTCTTGTGAACACAGCCGTCCCAAATATTGGAGTGGCTGTCTGTTTTTGATTTTAATTTCCGTAAGCTATAGGACCATAAGTGGAAGTGCCATAGGCTGTGTTGCTTTGTTTCTTACGTGTTTCAGGAAACACCATACACTTCTCCAGGGTGGCTGCTGGCAATTTACATCCTGCCAATCAGCATAACAAGGCTCCCTGTTCTCCATATCCTGTCCTACCTTTCTGGATTTTACACTTTTTTCCGATGGCCCTTTTGCCCGGGGGGCAGTGAGACTTCGTTGTGGTGCAGATTTCCTTTACAGGCTTGCTTGGTTGGCCAAAAAGTGCGTATGTGTTTTTTCCTGAATATATTCAGGAAAAAACGAATACGCCCTTTTTGGCCACGTGCATCATTGTCGACGTTCTGCCTCTTTTCCTATGCTTTCAGGGCAATTCCTGTCTACCCCTGCAATCGTTTTCCTGAAATTCTGCCCCGCTTTCAAGTCCCCTTCGCAGGCTTACTTCAATATATTTTTGGAGGATAGCTGTCATTTATAACTCTGCAGGTTTGTGAATTACAGTGCCCCTGAGCTCCTTTCTTCAACTCGCTTTCTTGTGAGCTGGGCACAAAACCGCAGGATTGCTTCAGGCCCTAATCTGTTTTCAGCAGGGCACGCTGAGCCTTTGTTTAATTCCTCTTCCTGGTGGGCAATGAGCATTACATTTGCCCGTGCAGACACCTACGGCTAGTCTCTCATTGGTTCTCCCTATTCCTGTTCATCTTGCACAGAAATTGCAAGCTGTGCCAAAGAGGAGGTTAAAGGCACTGACTCTCCAAGTGGGGAGAGTGTTATTAAACATCTGGAATGTTGAACCCGAGTACCAGGATACGAAAACTGAGATGCATTTTAAATCGTTTCCCAATCACACGGTGGACGATACTCTGGGTTTCCCATGCATGTTTTAGCTGGAGGACGAATCCCTTGAACCTGGAAAGTTGGGACCCATGGAATGGGTATCATGCAGTATGACTTCAAAGGGTCTGCATTTGCTCACCGAAACTCACCAATGCTATCAGCCTGAAGTGTCCAGCCTTATGTCTCAACCAGCTCTGGGTGTAGATGTGGTAAATCCCGGTTGCGTCACATGCCCTGAGTGAATTATTTAAGAATTGCTCTCTATTTCACTGTCTTTGTGTTTTGTTTTCGAAATTTACTTTGATAATGGGATTTATCGGATTTACAGTGCTGCGTTTCGGCCGCTGTACACACGCTTGATTCTCTTACGGAGACATATATATCCATGGGTTTTAAGATTCTTCCAAGTCAGGTATATTCCAATGCATTGAATATGTGGTGTTGGGTCCATTTCGTTGAGCAAGTAGTAGGTCTTGTGTATTACATATTTGGCTTATGGAAAGTTATCTGTGCTAATTTCAGTCTCTGGTTTTATGCAGCACCCCAAGGCTCCTTTCCCCATAAGCAAGCACTAGTTGGTTTTCTAAATTTGAGACCTTGTTCTGTTTTGTAATTCAGTTCATGTGTAGTCAAGTTTACATTCCGTGTATTAGTGATATCTTATGATGTTTCTTTTTCTGTGTGACGTAGTTCACGTAGAATCACCGTACCTGCATCCACTCACTATGCCGCTACGGGCCTGATGACACAGATTTCATTGCTGAGTTATATTGCATTGTACGTACGTGCCACAACTTCTTTATCCATTTTTTGCTTTCTGGGATATTTACCTGATACTGTAGACGAGCTTCTTGTGAACACAGCCGTCCCAAATATTGGGGTGGCTGTCTGTTTTTGATTTTAATTTCCGTAAGCTATAGGACCATAAGTGGAAGTGCCATAGGCTGTGTTGCTTTGTTTCTTACGTGTTTCAGGAAACACCATACACTTCTCCAGGGTGGCTGCTGGCAATTTACATCCTGCCAATCAGCATAACAAGGCTCCCTGTTCTCCATATCCTGTCCTACATTTCTGGATTTTACACTTTTTTCAGATGGCCCTTTTGCCCGGGGTGGGGGGGCAGTGAGACTTCATTGTAGTGCAGATTTCCTTTACAGGCTTGCTTGGTTGGCCAAAAAGGGCGTATGCGTTTTTTCCTGAATATATTCAGGAAAAAAGTCATACGCCCTTTTTGGCCAAGTGCATCATTGTCGACGTTCTGCCTCTTTTCCTATGCTTTCAGGGCAATTCCAGTCTACCCCCTGCAATCGTTTTCCTGAAATTCTGCCCCGCTTTCAAGTCCCCTTCGCAGGCTTACTTCAATATATTTTTGGAGGATAGCTGTCATTTATAACTCTGCAGGTTTGTGAATTACAGTGCCCCTGAGCTCCTTTCTTCAACTCGCTTTCTTGTGAGCTGGGCACAAAACCGCAGGATTGCTTCAGGCCCTAATCTGTTTTCAGCAGGGCACGCTGAGCCTTTGTTTAATTCCTCTTCCTGGTCGGCAATGAGCATTACATTTGCCCGTGCAGACACTTACAGCTAGTCTCTCATTGGTTCTCCCTATTCCTGTTCATCTTGCACAGAAATTGCAAGCTGTGCCAAACAGTAGGTTAAAGGCACTGACTCTCCAAGCGGGGAGAGTGGTAGTAAAGCATCTGGAATGGTGAACCCGAGGACCAGGATACGAAAACTGAGATGCATTTTAAATCGTTTCCCAATCACACGGTGGACGATACTCTGGGTTTCCCATGCATGTTTTAGCTGGAGGAAGAATCCCTTGAACCTGGAGAGTTGGGACCCATGGAATGTGTACCATGCAGTATGACTTCAAAGGGTCTGCATTTGCTCACCGAAACTCACCAATGCTATCAGCCTGAAGTGTCCAGCCTTATGTCTCAACCAGCTCTGGGTGTAGATGTGCTCAATCCCGGTTGCATCACATGCCCTGAGTGAATTATTTAAGAATTGCTCTCTATTTCAATGTCTTTGTGTTTTGTTTTCGAAATTTATTTTGATAATGGGATTTATCGGATTTTCACTGCTGCGTTTCGGCCGCTGTACACACGCTTGATTCTCTTACGGAGACATATATATCCATGGGTTTTAAGATTCTTCCTAGTCAGGTATATTCCTAGGCGTTGAATATGTGGTGTTGGGTCCATTTCGTTGAGCAAGGAGTAGGTCTTGTCTATTACATATTTGGCTTATGGAAAGTTATCTGTGCTAATTCCAGTCTCTGGTTTTATGCAGCACCCCAATGCATCTTTCCCCATAAGCAAGCACTAGTTGGTTTTCTAAATTTGAGACCCTGTTCTGTTTTGTAATTCAGTTCATGTGTAGTCAAGTTTACATTCCGTGTATTAGTGATATCTTATGATGTTTCTTTTTCTGTGTGACGTAGTTCACGTAGAATCACCATACCTGCCTCCACTCACTATGCCGCTACGGGTCTGATGACACAGATTTCATTGCTAAGTGATATTGCATTGTACGTACGTGCCACGATTTCTTTATCCATTTTTTGCTTTCTGGGTTATTTACCTGATACTGTAGACGAGCTTCTTGGGAACACAGCTGTCCCAAATATTAGGGTGGCTGTCTGTTTTTGATTTTAATTTCTGTAAGCTATAGCACCATAAGTGGAAGTGCTATAGGCTGGGTTGCTTTGTTTCTTACGTGTTTCAGGAAACACCATACACTTCTCCAGGGTGGCTGCTGGCAATTTACATCCTGCCAATCAGCATAACAAGGCTCCCTGTTCTCCATATCCTGTCCTACCTTTCTGGATTTTACACTTTTTTCAGATGGCCCTTTTGCCCGGGGGGCAGTGAGACTTTATTGTAGTGCAGATTTCCTTTACAGGCTTGCTTGGTTGGCCAAAAAGGGCGTACGCGTTTTTTCCTGAATATATTCAGGAAAAAACGGGTACGCCCTTTTTGGCCAAGTGCATCATTGTCGACGTTCTGCCTCTTTTCCTATGCTTTCAGGGCAATTCCAGTCTACACCCTGCAATCGTTTTCCTGAAATTCTGCCCCGATTTCAAGTCCCCTTCGCAGGCTTACTTCAATATATTTTTGGAGGATAGCTGTCATTTATAACTCTGCAGGTTTGTGAATTACAGTGCCCCTGAGCTCCTTTCTTCAACTCGCTTTCTTGTGAGCTGGGCACAAAACCGCAGGATTGCTTCAGGCCCTAATCTGTTTCCGGCAGGGCACACTGAGCCTTTGGTTAATTCCTCTTCCTGGTGGGAAATGAGCGTTACATTTGCCCGTGCAGACACCTACAGCTAGTCTCTCATTGGTTCTCCCTATTCCTGTTCATCTTGCACAGAAATTGCAAGCTGTGCCAAAGAGGAGGTTAAAGGCACTGACTCTCCAAGCAGGGAGAGTGTTAGTAAAGCATCTGGAATGGTGAACCCGAGGACCAGGAATCGAAAACTGAGATGCATTTTAAATCGTCTCCCAATCACACGGTGGACGATACTCTGTGTTTCCCATGCATGTTTTAGCTGGAGGAAGAATTCCTTGAACCTGGAGAGTTGGGACCCATGGAATGGGTACCATGCAGTATGACTTCAAAGGGTCTGCATTTGCTCACCGAAACTCACCAATGCTATCAGCCTGAAGTGTCCAGCCTTATGTCTCAACCAGCTCTGGGTGTAGATGTGGTAAATCCCGGTTGCATCACATGCCCTGAGTGAATTATTTAAGAATTGCTCTCTATTTCACTGTCTTTGTGTTTTGTTTTTGAAATTTATTTTGATAATGGGATTTATCAGATTTTCACTGCTGCATATATGCCGCTGTACACACGCTTGATTCTCTTACGGAGACATATAAATCCATGGGTTTTAAGATTCTTCCTAGTCAGGTATATTCCTAGGTGTTGAATATGTGGTGTTGAGTCCATTTCGTTGAGCAAGGTGTAGGTCTTTTCTATTACATATTTGGCTTATGGAATGTTATCTGTGCTAATTTCAGTCTCTGGTTTTATGCAGCACCCCAAGGCACCTTTCCCCATAAGCAAGCACTAGTTGGTTTTCTAAATTTGAGACCCTGTTCTGTTTTGTAATTCAGTTCATGTGTAGTCAAGTTTACATTCCGTGTATTAGTGATATCTTATGATGTTTCTTTTTCTGTGTGAGGTAGTTCACGTAGAATCACCGTACCTGCATCCACTCACTATGCCGCTACGGGCCTGATGAAACAGATTTCATTGCTGAGTGATATTGCATTGCACGTACGTGCCACAAATTATTTATCCATTTTTTGCTTTCTGGGATATTTACCTGGTACTGTAGACGAGCTTCTTGGGAACACAGCCGTCCCAAACTTTGGGGTGGCTCTCTGTTTTTGATTTTAATTTCCGTAAGCTATAGGACCATAAGTGGAAGTGCCATAGGCTGTGTTGCTTTGTTTCTTACGTGTTTCAAGAAACACCATACACTTCGCCAGGGTGGCTGCTGGCAATTTACATCCTGCCAATCAGCATAACAAGGCTCCCTGTTCTCCATATCCTGTCCTACCTTTCTGGATTTTACAATTTTTTAGATGGCCCTTTTGCCCGGGGGGCAGTGAGACTTCATTGTAGTGCAGATTTCCTTTACAGGCTTGCTTGGTTGGCCAAAAAGGGCGTATGCGTTTTTTCCTGAATATATTCAGGAAAAAACGCATACGCCCTTTTTGGCCAAGTGCATCATTGTCCACGTTCTGCCTCTTTTCCTATGCTTTCAGGGCAATTCCAGTCTACCCCCTGCAATGGTTTTCCTGAAACTCTGCCCTGCTTTCAAGTCCCCTTCGCAGGCTTACTTCAATATATTTTTGGAGGATAGCTGTCATTTATAACTCTGCAGGTTTGTGAATTACAGTGCCCCTGAGCTCCTCTCTTCAACTCGCTTTCTTGTGAGCTGGGCACAAAAAAGCAGGATTGCTTCAGGCCCTAACCTGTTTCCAGCAGGGCATGCTGAGCCTTTGGTTAATTCCTCTTCCTGGTGGGAAATGAGCGTTACATTTGCCCGTGCAGACACCTACAGCTAGTCTCTCATTGGTTCTCCCTATTCCTGTTCATCTTGCACAGAAATTGCAAGCTGTGCCAAAGAGGAGGTTAAATGCACTGACTCTCCAAGCGGGGAGAGTGTTAGTAAAGCATCTGGAATGGTGAACCCGAGGACCAGGATACGAAAACTGAGATACATTTTAAATCGTTTCCCAATCACACGGTGGACGATACTCTGGGTTTCCCATGCATGTTTTAGCTGGAGGAAGAATGCCTTGAACCTGGAGAGTTGGGACCCATGGAATGGGTACCATGCAGTATGACTTCAAAGGGTCTGCATTTGCTCACCGAAACTCACCAATGCTATCAGCCTGAAGTGTCCAGCCTTATGTCTCAACCAGCTCTGGGTGTAGATGTGGTCAATCCCGGTTGCATCACATGCCCTGAGTGAATTATTTAAGAATTGCTCTCTATTTCACTGTCTTTGTGTTTTGTTTTTGAAATTTATTTTGATAATGGGATTTATCGGATTTTCACTGCTGCCTTTATGCCGCTGTACACACGCTTGATTCTCTTACGGAGACATATAAATCCATGGGTTTTAAGATTCTTCCTAGTCAGGTATATTCCTAGGCGTTGAATATGTGGTGTTGAGTCCATTTCGTTGAGCAAGGAGTAGGTCTTGTCTATTACATATTTGGCTTATGGAATGTTATCTGTGCTAATTTCAGTCTCTGGTTTTATGCAGCACCCCAAGGCACCTTTCCCCATAAGCAAGCACTAGTTGCTTTTCTAAATTTGAGACCCTGTTCTGTTTTGTAATTCAGTTCATGTGTAGTCAAGTTTACATTCCGTGTATTAGTGATATCTTATGATGTTTCTTTTTCTGTGTGACGTAGTTCACGTAGAATCACCGTACCTGCATCCACTTACTATGCCGCTACGGGCCTGATGACACAGATTTCATTGCTGAGTGATATTGCATTGCACGTACGTGCCACAACTTCTTTATCCATTTTTTCCTTTCTGGGATATTTACCTGGTACTGTAGACGAGCTTCTTCTGAACACAGCCGTCCTAAACATTGGGGTGGCTCTCTGTTTTTGATTTTAATTTCCATAATCTTTGGGACCATAAGTGGAAGTGCCATAGGCTGTGTTGCTTTGTTTCTTATGGGTTTCAGGAAACACCATACACTTCTCCAGGGTGGCTGTTGGCAATTTACATCCTGCCAATCAGCATAACAAGGCTCCCTGTTCTCCATATCCTGTCCTACCTTTCTGGATTTTACACTTTTTTCAGATGGCCCTTTTGCCCAGGGGGCAGTTAGACTTCATTGTAGTGCAGATTTCCTTTACAGGCTTGCTTGGTTTGCGAAAAAGGGCGTATGCGTTTTTTCCTGAATATATTCAGGAAAAAATGCATACGCACTTTTTGGCCAAGTGCACCATTGTCGACGTTCTGCCTCTTTTCCTATGCTTTCTGGGCAATTCCTGTCTACCCCCTGCAATCGTTTTCCTGAAATTCTGTCCCGCTTTCAAGTCCCCTTCGCAGGCTTACTTCAATATATTTTTGGAGGATAGCTGTCATTTATAACTCTGCAGGTTTGTGAATTACAGTGCCCCTGAGCTCCTTTCTTCAACTCGCTTTCTTGTGAGCTGGGCACAAAACCGCAGGATTGCTTCAGGCCCTAATCTGTTTCCGGCAGGGCACGCTGAGCCTTTGGTTAATTCCTTTTCCTGGTGGGAAATGAGCCTTACATTTGTCCGTGCAGACACCTATAGCTAGTCTCTCATTGGTTCTCCCTATTCCTGTTCATCTTGCGCAGGAATTGCAAGCTGTGCCAAACAGGAGGTTAAAGGCGCTGACTCTCCAAGCGGGGAGAGTGTTAGTAAACCGTCTGGAATGGTGTACCCGAGGACCAGGATACGAAAACTGAGATGCATTTTAAATCGTTTCCTAATCACACGGTGGACCATACTCGCCGTTTCCCACGCATGTTTTAGCTGAAGAAAGAATCCCTTGAACCTGGAGAGTTGGGACCCTTGGATTGGGTACCATGCAGTATGACTTCAAAGGATCTGCATTTGTTCACCGAAACTCACCAATGCTATCAGCCTGAAGTGTCCAGCCTTATGTCTCAACCAGCTCTGGGTGTAGATGTGGTAAATCCAGGTTGCATCACATGCCCTGAGTGAATTATTTAAGAATTGATTCCTATTTCACTGTAATTGTGTTTTGTTTTTGAAATTTATTTTAATAATGGGATTTATCGGATTTTCACTGCTTCGTTTATGCCCCTGTACACGCGCTTGATTCTGTTACGGAGACATATAAGTCCATGGGTTTTAAGATTCTTACTAATCCGGTATATTCTTAGGCATTGAATATGGCGTGTGGAGTCCATTTCGTTGAGCAAGGAGTAGGTCTTGACTATTACATATTTGGCTTATGGAATGGTATCTGTGCTAATTTCAATCTCTGGTTTTATGCAGCACCCCAACTCACCTTTCCCCTTAAGGAAGCATAAGTTGGTTTTCTTAATTTGAAACCCTCTTCTCTTTTGTAATACAGTTCATGTGTAGCCATGTTAACATTCCATGTATTAGTGATATCTTATGTCTTTTTCTTTTTGAATTATGTGACTTCGAATGATCACACGTAACTCCTCTTGAGTTGTTATAACTGGCCGTATTTCATTGATTTCCAGGCTGAGTAATATTCCACTCTACATAAGCACCACATCTCTGTCCGTTTTTTCTCTGCAGATACTTTAAGTTATATCCTAGTCGAGGATCTTTTAAACAGAGAGGTGGTAAACATTGGGGTGCCTGTGTCCTCTCGATTTTTGTTTTTCCCAAGATATACGTCCATGAGTGCAAGTGCCCTGTGCTCGGTAGCTCATTTTTTAGATGCTTTAGTAAACACAATAGACTTATCCAGAGTGACCGTTGGCAATATACATTTCCACTACAAGACTCACAGGGCTCCCTTTTCTCCTTGCCCTGTCCTGCATTTCTGGTGTTTACACTTTATGAGGACGGCTCTTCTGACTGATGCAAAGTGATATGTTTTGTAGTATTGATTTCCAGTGCCCACCTGTTTGGTTGGCTAAAAAAGTGTATGCCCTTTTCTTGAATATATACAGAAAAAGACGCATACACCCTTTTTGGCCAACTGCAATGTTGGCAATGTTCAGCCCCTTTTCTTGTGCTTAATGGCGAGTCCTTTCTACCTCTTCCAATCCCTTTCCTGCCATTCTCCGTTGCTTACAAGTCCTTTACTCTGACTTTCCTCAAGACATTTTTCAGTGATAGATATTTTCAATTCTGCAGTTTCGTGAATTTTAGTGCCCCTGAGTTCCATTTTCCAACTTGTGTTTATGGGAACTGGCCACAAAGCATCAGGATTCCTCAAGCCCTATTCTGTTTCCATGGGCAACCCTAGCCTTTGGTCAATTCGTCTTCCTGATTGGAAATTAGAGTGGCATGTGCCTGTCCGAACACCTAGGACTTGTCTCTCATTGTTCCTCCTCCTTCTGCTTCATCCTCTGGACAAATTCCAAACTGTATGCAACAGGATGTTGACAGTGCTGACATCTCCAAGTGGGGAGACTGTTAGTAAAGACGCTGGAGTGGTGAACCCTAGCACCAAGAGATGAGGAGATGAGATGCCTTTTCCAAACTTTTCCCGATCAGACGGTATACCATCCTCTGGGTGTGACAGGCATGTTTTAGGTGTAGGAAGGGTCCCATTCATGTGAGGAGAACACCAGGGGATTTTAAATATCAGTGTCTCTCCGCAACCCAAACTGGGGAATTTTTTAAGCTACGGCTACACATATGTTCATTAAGGGCCTTGGGAAGTAGGCAGAGTCCAAACTTTAGATGATTGAAGTCTTCAGGGTCAGAAGCACTCACCACTGTCTTCCCTTAGATTCCATTTTTACTGTCATTGATGGATGATGTCAATAAAAATATCTATTCTTTTTCAGATCATTTCCCCTTATAGGTTATTGCAAAATATTGAGTGTAGTTCCCTGTGCTATACAGTAGTTCCTTGCTGATGATTTCATACATAGCAGTGTGTATGTGTTAATCCCAAACTGTTAATTTATCCCTCCTCCTACCATTTCCCTTTGGTAATAATAAATTATAAGATTTTATGCTTCTCAGAAATGGGGGAGCTGAAAGAGAGGTATCATTTTCAATGCAAAAGCATTTAAAACAAGATTGAAGCTTTAACCAAGATTATTAGATGTACATCCTTGGAAAGAAATCACTTTGTTTCTCTAATATTGACCTGACAAAGAAGACAAACCTTTTCACTGAACTTGCTTATAAGAAAGTGATGGAAATATCAAATGGAAGTGTTAGAAACATCTTATTTTACCCGAGCCTTATACACTGTTCTATGTTAATTACAGTTTGGCTCACACATCTGTTCATTGAAGTTACAATGTTCTCAATTTCTGTTACTGATCCTCCAGAGTGGACGCCAACAAGTGTCCCCCTGCCCAGTGTCATTGGAGCCAATAGATCGAGACTGAGTTTGGTTCAAAAGCAAAGGAAACTTTATATTTTGATCAGAGAATGGAGAGGTGCTACCCTGTGGGCTGTGGGCTGGGCTGCTGTGTAGAGATCCTGTCAGAGTCACTGGGAGGGAGGGGGCTGAGCTCTCGAGGACCTGGTTGGCTGCAGCTCAGGCTCTATGTCACGGAGTCTGAACTGGGCCCCAGGAGCTGAAGTGTCATCGAGCCATTCTGCTCTAGGAAATCTGGTCTGAAGTGCCGGGTGTGGAACCTCTGTATGCGGGACACTAGGAGCACCTGAAATTAGACAAAGCACAAAGGATAAAAATGGTTAGACTTTATTTTATTGCCCAGATTCTATTTTTATCTCCCAGGCATTTTTAAGGGGCTTTGCCTGGGACAAACTTCTCTTCTGCCTTTTGTCCCTTTCCTCATTCTTGGAGTGCTGCGGGTGCAGACCCTTCTTCTGTAACTGCTGAGTGCTGAGTTAGGAGGCTTCATACCCGTGGGCGAGGGTCAGAACTTCTCCCCAGCAGCCTCCAGGTGACGTTGATTGTCCCCAGGCCTCCTGCCTCCCTGCTCGTCCACCTGAGCACCAGTATTGGAAGTGTTATAGATTCTAATGACCTTTAAGGGTCCAGAAAGGAGATGTGCAGTGGCGCTGTGAGGTCCAGTTTCACTCCGCCCCACATTTGTTCGGCCACCTTAGGCTGACCGTTTCTGCCAGCCTAGATGCTCTGACTGACCGTTTCTGCCAGCCTAGATGCTCTGACCAACAGTCTGCGCTTTCTTCCATTAGGCCCCTGAATTAACGTAAAAACAGCACCAGGTGTCAGGATCCTGCCCGCTCAGCTCCCAGACAGTCCAGGGTCAGTGGTGATGAAGGATCATGATGGTCACTGAGTCAAGAGCCTTTGGAAGTAAACAGGAGTCCAGCCGGTCTTATTGGCCACCATCATCAGGGTGTCTGTAGGCTTTTCTATGGTGACAGCATGATATACGGTTCCCCCGCCAAGATTATTAGCTCCCCTCTGGGTACAGTAAGTACTGCAAGCAGTAGTCTACTCTTTTGGGACACACTCTTGTTGTTTTATGAGAGAAACTCCAGGTCAAGTGATGGTCACACGGGTCGTCATGGTGCCCCGTTGCCCCCGGTTATCTCTCTGGAGGTTGGAGTTGGAGGGCCTCCTCAATCGAGGTCAGTGTGCCCACGGAGCAAACCCTGCAACTTCAGGGCATGGTTGGGGGTTAGGATCACCACGTGGGGTCCGTTTCCCTTAGAAGGGAGGTGGCCTTTTGGGCTGCTGATTTCCAGGTTTTCAGATACCACCAGTATCTTGGCCAGATGTGGCGGTGGGCCAAGCCCCTTGGTGACCATAGTTTATCCTACCTGGATGGCATTCTTGCATTGTTCCATTTCAAGTGGTCCCAGTTTTTGCACTAATACTCCAATGGCGATTCACCTTTCACCAGGAATGTAAAGGTCAAAGGGTTTAGCTAAATTAGGGAGTTCCAGGGCAAGGGTCTGAATTGACTGCTCTTTCCATTCTTGAAAGGCCACTTCTGGATTCTATTCCAAAGGATCATCATCTTTTCCTTTCAGTGTTTCATATAGAGGCCCAGCTAGTAGACTGTAGTTAGGGATCCAGAG
The DNA here is from genome assembly GCF_963924675.1 of Phocoena phocoena. Lineage (NCBI taxonomy): Eukaryota > Metazoa > Chordata > Mammalia > Artiodactyla > Phocoenidae > Phocoena > Phocoena phocoena. The sequence continues at coordinate 127,903 of NW_027077534.1, forward strand.
GCAGGAAACCCTGGCTTCCCCAGGAACCCCTAAGCTGTCTTCTAGTTTCAGAAAGGGGTAAGGCTGTAAATTGTTTCTTCCCTTTCCTGTGATGGGCTTCTCCGACCTTCTGTGAGAATGAAGCCCAGGCAGGTCACCGTAGTCTGTGATACTTGAGCTTTTTCGTGGACAACTTCTATCCTTTATTGGCTTGGTAGTTCTGAGGCCTCCTTAGTAGGGCTGGCGATCAGAATGTCGTCTGAATATTGAAGGAGTGTTTCCTTTTCCAGAGGTAGAACTTTTAGGTCTTTAGCTGAGCTTTCCCCAAAGATGGTGTGGGAATTTTTGAACCCTTGGGGCAAGACAGCCTGGAAGTATTGTTTTAGTTGTATGTTGAGTCCTGTCACTCACAAGCCAAAATTTCTTGTGACTCTGGGACTAATGGAATACAAAAGAAGGCATCAGTGAAGACTAATACAGAATACCAAGTCCTGGTGGTTGGTAGAATGACCAGCAGGGTGTAGGATTTAGGAACTACTGGAGGTATATCCTCAGTGGCTTCACTGACTGTCCTGACATCCTTTACCAGGACTCCAGCAGCCCATGGGGCTCTCGAGGTCAGGCCAATCCCAGGATATGGAGCTCACCTGGGCAGGTACCCTACCCCCACCCCAGCCCACGGGGCTCTCGTGTTCAGGCCCCTCCCAGGATATGGGATTCCCTGGGCAGGTCCTCTGCAGTCCATGGGGCTCCCGTGGCCAGGCCCCTCCCAGGATACAGAGCTACCCTTGCAGGTACCTTGGCAGGGCTGGGCACACAGGAACCGTGCACATAGCCCTCATTGCAGAGCACTCCCAGCTCACCTGTCGCTCAGATCTGACACAGAGCACCTCAGAGCAGGACTTGAACTAACAAACAGCAGCTCTGACAGGTCTGTGACCCTGGGCATCACTCTGTGCGGCCTCCTCCACCTGGTCTTCCAGAGACTTCCACTGCACCCGGGGCACCAGGCCTCTGTCTCCAACCACCACCCACCCCTCCTCTCCCTGACTCCTGGGTTCCTCTCATTAGGAGAGGGTTTTCTTGAAGTTGTCTCCCACTCATGGGCCAGATAATATAATTAGAAAACAAGCCAGAGCTGCAGCCCCTTGTTTATCCTGACTCTCAGGAGCCCACACCTGTTCCTTGGACCCGGCCAATTCAGCAAGTTCCATTTTCAGCAACTGTGAGCCCCTGAGGGGTGATTATTGGCTGGCTTGGGAAGCCTGACCGTGCCGGCCAGCCCTCCCCAGGTGTGCCTGGGTTGAGATCAATATAAACACCGCTCCAGGCAGCAAGAGCCCCTGCAGCTGTGCCTGACGCCATTTTCTCTGCCCTGTCAGCAGTCTCGGGGCTGGGCTGGTGGGAGGGAGTGAGAGGCCACGGCTTTGTGGGTGTCCCAGTGTGAGTGGGGCTCTGCTGGACTTTCTGCAGCAGTTGCCAAGATGCTACCTGCTAAAGAAGAGGATGTGTCACCCACACCTGCCGCTGGAATTTCTCCCTGGGCACAGGTGAGGAAGGAAGAAAGCAGTGGGGGCCGGGACAGCAGGGGTATCTCAGGCAGGGAAATGGAGAGCTTCCAGAAGAGCACCCAGGGCCAGGACCATCCTGGCTGGCCTGCAGGCACCAAGTCGGCTGGCATGCTGTCCCTCATGTGGCTCCATGGCCCTTCCTCTAGGTTTTCAAGTCCTTGTACATATTCAGGTGTTTAGCCTTGGAAGGGTGGGAACATTTCAGCAGCAGCTGGCCTGGGGCTCGGCCCACGTTTACTCACAGATACCTCGGCACGGTCCACCAGCTTTGCAGTGAGGACGCTTGTTGCGAGGAGCATGCTGGCTGAATGGGAGATGATTCCCCACCACTGACCAACTTCAGAATTGTTTGCAATTGGAGCAAGTGCCCTGAAACGGTTTTCCTCTGTGTAACTGGTGGGTTCTGTTCTTTTTTATCTTTTTTTCGTTTTTGGTTCAAGGTAGATTTTATTCCTCTTTTGTGTATTTACAGATATAAGCATGGAAATAATTTATTCATATAAATACATGTATGTGAAGGGAAGAATATTTTTCTGTTTTACTTTTTTTAATTTTATTTTTTTATTTTGAATTTAATTTTATATTTTTATACAGCAGGTTGTTTTTGGTTATCTACTTTATACATATAAATGTATACATACCAATCCCAATATCTCAACTCCTCCCACCACCATCCCCAACAGCTTTCCCCCCTTGTTGTCCATACGTTTGTTGTATACATGTATTGCTCTATTTCTGCCTTGCAAAACGGTTCTTCTGTACAATTTTTCTAGGTTCCACATATATGCATTAATATACAAGATTTGTTTTTCTCTTTCTGACTTACTTCACTCTGTATGACAGTCTCTAGATCCATCAACGTCTCTACAAATGTCCCAATTTCATTCCTTTTTATGGCTTAGTAATATTCCAGTTTATATATGTACCACATCTTTATGCATTCGTCTGTCTGTGGGCATTTAGGTTGCTTCCATTTCCTGGATAGTGTAAATAGTGATGCAATGAACATTGTGGTGAATGTCTCTTTTTGATTTATGGTTTTGTCTGGGTATATGCCCAGTAGAGGGATTGCTGTATCATATGGTAATTCTATTCTTAGTTTTATAAGAAACTCCATAATGTTCTCCACAGTGACTGTATCAATTTACGTTCCCAACAATAGTGGAAGAGGATTCCTTATCTCCACACCGTTTCCAGCATTTGTTGTTTGTAGATTTTCTGATGATGCCCATTCTAATAGGTGTGAGGTGATACACCATGGATGAGTCTATTTCGTTGAGCAAAGAGTAGGTCTTGTTTATTACGTATTTGGCTTATGGAATGGTATGTGTGCTAATTTCAATCTGTTTTTATACAGCAGCCCAACTCAACTTTCCCCTTAAGCAAGCATAAGGTTTTTATCTAAATGTGAGACTCTGTTCGGTTTTGTAATTCAGTTTCTGTGTAGCCAAGTTTACACTCCCTCTATTAGGGATATCTTATGATAATTATCTTTCTTTGTGTGATATATTTCTCTTAGAATCATCATAATTAAATCCACTCAATTTGCTGCTACAGGCCTGATGACATTGATTTCACTGCTGAGTGATATTCCGTTGTACGTAAGTAGCACAACTTCTTTATCCATTTTTTTCTTTCTGGGATATTTAATTTGTACTGGACTCGAGGTTCTTGTAAACACAGCAGCCCTAAATTTTGTGTTGGCTGTGTCTTGTTGATTTTAATTTTCCTAAGCTATAGGGCCAAAAGTGGAAGTGCCCTAGGCTCTGTAGCTTTGTTTTTTAGATGTTTCAGGATACACCATGAACATCTCCAGAGTGTCTGTTGGCAATTTACATCCCGCCCATCAGCATAACACGGCTCCCTGTTCTCCATGGCCTGTCCTGTGTTTCTGGTTTTTACACTTTATTCAGATGGCCTTTTTGACGAATGGGAAATGTGACTTCATTGTAGTGTGGATTTCCATTGCTGGAGTGCTTGGTTGGCCAAAATGTTCATATGCGTTTTTTCCTGAATATATTCAGGAAAAATGTATACGCACTTTTTGTCCATGTGCATCACTGTCAAAGATCTGCCGCTTTTCATATGCTTTAAATGCAATTCCAATCTACCTCTTGAAATATGATTCCTGCAATTCTGCCTCGTTTTCAAGTCCTCTTTGCAGACTTACTTCGATATATTTTTGCCAATAGCTGTCATTTATCTCTGCAGCTTTGTGAATTACAGTGCCCCTGAGCTCCTTTCTTAACTCGCTTCCTTGTAAGCTGGCCACAAAACTGCAGGTTTGCTTCAGGCCATAATCAGGGTCCAGCACGGCACTCTGAGCCTTTGGTTAATTCCTCTTCCTGGTGGTAAATTAGAGTTAAATGTGCCCCTCCAGATACCTGCCTCACTCCCAGCCACATGGTGATGTATGTCCTCAGGTTTGAGGCCATATGTGATGGGTTCCTCATCTTTTGATGATGTGGCCCCACTGGTGTGTGGACACTCCTGCCTGGTTCCCATCCCCTTGGTGATGTGGGCCCTCTGGTGAGACTCTGATCCTGGTTGGGTTCCTCACACATCCGTGAGGTGAGCCCTCTTCTCTGAGGTCACTCCTGCCTGGCTGGCATAACCCGCCTTGTTGACTTCGGCACCCTGGTGGCAGTTGGAGCCTGCTGGGAGCCTCCTTCCCGCGGTGATGAGGCCCTCTGGCGTCAGACCCTAATGGCGGGTTTCCCACATTTTCTGATACGTGCTAAGTGGTACGAGGGCACTCCTGCCAGGTTCCCATCCTCATGAGCGTGTGGGCCTTCTGTTCTGAGGTCCTAACGGCTGGGTTGCTCACACTTTCATGATGTGGGCCCTCTGCTGTGAGGTCAATCCTGCCTGGCTGGCGCACGTCGCCTTGGCGATGTGGACCCTCTGGTGGCAGTTGGAGTGTGCTGGGGCCTCCTCCCCTCAGTGATGAGGGCCTTCTGGTGTCAGGCCCTAAGTGCTGGGCTCCACACATTTTCTGATGTGTGCCCAGTGGTGCGAGTCACTCCTGCCAGGTTCCCATCCCCATGGGCATGTGGGACTTCTGTTCTGTGGTCCCAACTGCTGGGTTGCTCACAGTTTCATGATGTGGGCCCTTTGCTGTGTGTTCACTCTGGCCTGTATCCCATAGTGTCAGTGCTCTGGGCCTCCAGCTTGGAGTTTCCAACTTCTCGATTCCTCACCTTTTTTATTCTATGGGCCCTCGGTTGTGCGTCTCCTCCTGCATGCCTCACTCCCAGCCCCTTCGTGATGTGTGTCCCCTTGTTTGAGGCCACATGTGCTGTGTTCCTCACCTTTCTATAATGTGGCCACACTGGTGTGAGGACACTCTTGCCTGGTTCCCATTCCCTTGGTGATGTTGGCCCCACTGCTGTTAGGACAGTCTTGCCTGGTTCCCATCACCTTGGTGATGTTGGCCCTCTGGTGAGAGTCTGATCCTGGTTAGGTTCCTCACCCTTCTGTGAGGTGGGCCCTCTGCTCTGAGGTCACTCCTGCCTGGCTGGCACACCCCGCCTTGGCAACGTCGGCCATATGGTGGCAGTTGGAGCCTGCTGGGAGCCTCCTCCCCTCGGTGATGAGGGCCCTCTGGCCTCAGGCCCTAACTGCTGGGTTCCCACATTTTCTGATTCGTGCTAAGTGGTGCAAGGACACTCCTGCCAGGTTCCCATCCCCATGGGGATGTGAGCCTTCTGCTCTGAGGTCCCAACGGCTGTGTTGCTCACAGTTTCATGATGAGGGCCCTCTGGTGTGAGTTCACTCCTGCCTAGATCCCATAGCCTCGCTGCTCCTGGCTGCCTGCCGGAGGTTCCAACTGTGGGATTCCTCACCTTTTTTATTCTATGGTCCCTCTGTTTTGAGGATCCTCTGGCCTGCCTCACTCCCAGCCCCTTGGTGATGTGTGTCCTCAGGTTTGAGGCCACGTGTGCTGGGTCCCTCAAATTATGGTGATGTAGCCCCACTGGTGTGAGGACACTCCTGCCTGGTTCCCATTCCCTTGGTGATGTTGGCCCTCTGGTGACAGTCTGATCCTTGTTGGGTTCCTCACACTTCTGTGAGGTGGGCTTTCTGCTCTGAGGTCACTCCTGCCTGGTTGGCACACCCCGCCTTGGTGACATCGGCCTTATGGTGGCAGTTAGAGCCTGCTGGGAGCCTCCTCCCCTCGGTGATGAGGGTCCTCTGGCCTCAGGTCCTAACTGCTGGGTTCCCACATTTTCTGATTCGTGGAAGTGGGCCGAGGACACTCCTGTCAGGTTCCCATCCCCATAGGGATGTGGGCCTTCTGCTCTGAGGTCCCATCCGCTGGGTTGCTCACAGTTTCATGATGTGGGACCTCTGCTGTGAGTTTGCTGTGGCCTGGATCCCATAGACTCTGTGCTCTGGGCAGCCTACTGGCCGGTTCCAACTGCTGGATTCCTCACAACTTTTATTCTGTGGGCTCTGTTTTGTGAGGATACTCCTGCTTGCCTCACTCCTAGCCCCTTGGAGATGTGGGTCCCCTGTTTTAGGCCACATGTTCTGGGTTCCTCACCTTTCTATAATGTGGCCACACTGGTGTGAGGACCCTCCTGCCTGGTTCCGATCCCCTTGGTGATGTGGGCCCTCTGGTGAGAGTCTTATCCTGGCTGGTTTCCTCACCCTTCTGTGAGGTAGGCCCTCTGCGGTGAGGTCACTCCTGCCTGGCTGGCACACATCACCTTGGTGACGTGGGCCCTCAGTTGGGAGTTGGTGTCTGCTGCGAGTCTCCGTCCCTCGGTAATGAGGGCCCTCTTGCGTCAGACCCTAACTCCTGGGCTCCCAAAATTTGCAGATGTGCGACCTGTGGTGCGAGTACACTCCTGTCAGGTTCCCAACCCCATGGGAATTTGGGCCTTCTGCTCTGAGGTCCCAACGGCTGGGGTGCTCACAGTTTCATGATGAGGGCCCTCTGATGTGCGTTCATTCCGGCCTAGATCCCATAGGCTTGCTGCTCCTGGGCGCCTGCTGGGAGGTTCCAACTGCGGGATTCCTCACCTTTTTTATTCTATGGGCCCTCTGTTTTGAGGCTCCTCCTGCCTGCCTCAATCCCAGCCCCGTTGTGATGTGTGTCCTCTGGTGTGAGGCCACGTGTGCTGGGTCCCTCACCTTTCGATGATGTGGCCCCAATGGTGTGAGGACACTCGTGCCTGTTTCCCAGCCCCTTGGTGATGTGGCCCCTCTGGTGAGAGTCTGATCCTGGCTGGGTTCCTTACCGTTCTGTGAGGTGGGCCCTGTGCTCTGAGGTAACTCCTGCCTGGCTTGCTCCCATTGCCTTGGTGACGTCGGCCCTCTGGTGGCAGTTGGATCCTTTTGGAGACTCCTGTCCTCGGTGATGAGGTCCCTCTGGCGTCAGGCTCTAACTGCTGGGCTCCCCAGGTTTTCTGATGTGAGCCCAGTGATGCCAGGACACTCGTGAAATGTTCCCATCCCCATGGCGATATGGGCCTTCTGCTCTGAGGTTCCAACGACTGGGTTGCTCACAGTTTCCTGATGTTAGCTCTCTGGTGTTAGTTCACTCATTCCTAGATCCCATAGCCTCTGTACTCTGGGCCGCCTGCTGGGAAGTTCCAACTGCTGGGTTCCTCACCTTTTTTATTCTTTGGGCCCTGTGTTGGGAGTCTCCTCCTGCCTGTGTCACTCCCAGCCCCTTGGTGATGTAGGTCCTCTGGTTTGTGGCCACATGTGCCAGTTTCCTCATCTTTTAGTGATGTGGCCCCACTGGTGTGAGGACACTCGTGCCTGGTTCCCGTCCCCTTGGTGATATGGGCCCTCTGGTGAGAGTCTGATCCTGGTTGGGTTCCTCACACTTCTTTGAGGTGGGCCGTCTGCTGTGAGGTCACTCCTGCCTGGCTGGCACACCCCGCCTTGGCGACGTGGGCCCTCTTGTGGTAGTTGGAACATGCTGGGAGCCTCCTCCCCTCAGTGATGAGGGCCCTCTGGCGTCAGGCCCTAACTGCTGGGTACCCACATTTTCTGATATGTGCTAAGTGGTGCGAGGACACTCCTGCCATGCTCCCAACACCTTGGGGATGTGGACCTTCTGCTCTGAGGTCCAAATGGCTGGGTTGCTCGCAGTTTCATGATGTGGACCCTCTGCTGTGAGTTTACTGCGGCCTGAATCGCATAGACTTGGTGCTCTTGGCCGCCTGCTGGGAGGTTCCCATTGCTGGATTCCTCAGCTTTTTTATTCTATGGGCCCTGTGTTGTGAGGCTACTCCTGCCTGCCTCATTCCGAGCCCCTTGGAGATGTGGGTCTTCTGGTTTAGGCCACATGTGCTGGGTTCCTCACCTTTCTATGATGTGGCCACACTGGTGTGAAGACTCTCCTGCCTGGTTCTGATCACCTTGGTGATGTGGGCCCTCTGGTGAGAGTCTTATCCTGGCTGTGTTCCTCACCCTTCTGTGAGGTAGGCCCTCTGCGGTGAGGTCACTCCTACCTGGCTGTCACACGTCACCTTGGCGATGTGGGACCTCAGTTGGGTGTTGGTGCCTGATTGGAGTCTCCTCCCCTTGGTAATGAGGGCCCTCTGGCGTCAGGCCCTAACTCCTGGGTTCCCTAAATTCTCTGATGTGTGCCCTGTGGTGCGAGTACACTTCTGACAGGTTCCCAACCCCATGGGAATGTGGGCCTTCTGCTCTGAGATCCCAACGCCTAGGTTGCTCACAGTTTCATGATGACGGCCCTCTGGTGTGAGATCACTCCGGCCTGGATCCCATAGTCTCGCTGCTCCTGGCCGCCTGCTGGGAGGTTCCAACTGCGGGATTCTTCACCTCTTTAATTCTATGGTCCCTCTGTTTTGAGGCTCCTCCTGCCTGCCTCAATCCCAGCTCCCTTGTGATGTGTGTCCTCTGGTTTGAGGCCACGTGTTCTGGGTCCCTCACTTTTCGGTGATGTGGCCCCACTAGTGTGAGGACACTCCTGCCTGGTTCCCATTCCCTTGGTGATGTGGGCCCTCTGGTGAGAATCTGATCCTCTTTGGTTCTTCACACTTCTGTGAGGTTGACCCTCTGCTCTGAGGTCACTCCTGCCTGGTTGTCGCACTCCGCATTGGCGACGTCGCCCCTCTGGTAGCAGTCGGAGCTGGCTGGGAGCCACCGCCCCTCGGTGATGAGGGCCCTCTGGCATCAGGCACTAATTGCTGGGCTCCCCACATTTTTTCATGTGTGCCCACTCTTGCGATGACACTCCTGCTTGTTTCCCTTCCCCATGGGGATGTGGGCCTTCTGCTCTGAGGTCACAACGGCTGGGTTGCTTACAGAATCACAATGAGGGCCCTCTGTTGTGAGTTCATGCCGGCCTGGATCTCATAGCCTCAGTGCTCTGGGCCGCCTGCTAGGAAGATCCAACTGCTGGTTTCCACACCTTTTGTATACAATGGGACATGTGTTGTGAGGTTAATCCTGCCTGCCTCACTCCGAAACCCATGGTGATGTGGGTCCTCTGGTTTGAGGCCACAACTTTTGATGATGTGGCCCCACGGGTGTGAGGACACTCCTGCCTGGTTCCCATCACCTTGGTGATGTGGGCCCTCTGGGGAGAGTCTGATCCTGGCTGGGTTCCCTACCATTCTGTGAAGTGGGCCCTCTGATGTCAGGTCACTCCTGCCTGGCTAGCTCACATCGCCTTGGCGACGTGGGCCCTCTGTTGGCCACTGGAGCATGCTGGGAGCCTCCTACTCCCGTGAATGATGGCCCTGGAAAAAATACATATGCCCTTTTTGGCCAAGTGCTTCATTGACGAGGTTCTGCCCCTTCTCTTATGCTTTCAGAGCAATTCACGTCTACCTCCTGAAATCGGATTCCAGCAATTCTGCCCCACTTTCAAGTCCTCTTCGCAGCCTTAATTCAATATATTTTTGTACGATTTCTGTCATTTATAAGTCTGCAGGTATGTGAATGACAGTGCCCCTGAGCTCCTTTCCTCAACTCGCTTTCTTGTGAGCTGGCCACAAAACCGCAGGATTGCTTCAGGCCCTAATCTTGTTCCAGCACGGCATGCTGAGCCTTTGGTTAATTCCTTTTCCTGTTGGGAAATGAGTGTTAAAATTGCCCGTGCATACTGGGCATATACCCTGAGAAAACCAAAATTCAAAAAGAGTCATGTACCAAAATGTTCATTGCAGCTCTATTTACAATAGCCCGGAGATGGAAAGAACCTAAGCGCCCATCATCGGACGAATGGATAAAGAAGATGTGGCACATATACACAATGGAATATTACTCAGCCTTAAAAAGAAATGAAACTGAGTTATTTTTAATGAGATGGATAGACCTAGAGTCTGTCATACAGAGTGAAGTAAGTCAGAAAGAAAAAGACAAATAGCGTATGCTAACACATATATATGGAATTTAAAGGAAAAAAATGTCATGAAGAACCTAGGGATAAGACAGGAATAGAGGCGCAGACCTACTGGAGAACGGAATTGAGGATATGGGGAGGGGGAATGGTGAGTTTTGACAGGGCGAGAGAGAGTCATGGACATATACACACTAACAAATGTAGTAAGGTAGATAGCAAGGGGGAAGCAGCTGCAAGGCACAGGGATATTAGCTCGGGGCGTTGGGACAGCCTGGAGGGGTGGAAGGGGGAGAGAGGGAGGGAGGGAGACACAAGAGGGAAGACACAGGGAGCATATGTATATGTATAGCTGATTCACTTTGTTATAAAGCAAAAACTAACACACCATTGTAAAGCAATTATACCCCAATAAAGATGTTAAAAAAAATATTTGCCCGTGCACACACCTACAGATAGTCTCCCATTGGTTCTCCTTATTCCTGTTCATCTTGCGCAGAAATTGCAAACAGTGCCAAACAGGAGGTTAAAGGCACTGACTCTCCAAATGGGGAGAGTGTAAGAAAAGGGTCTGGAATGGTGAACCTGAGTACCAGGGGACGAAAACAGACATGCATGTAAAAAGGTTTCCCAGTCACACGGTGGAGCATACTCTGGGTTTCCCATGCAAATTTTAGCAGAAGGAAGAATCCCTTGAACCTGGAGAGTTGGGAACCATGGAATGGGTACCAGGCAGTATGACATCAAAGGGTCTGCATTTGCTCACTGAACCTCACCAATGCTATCAGCCCAAAGGGTCAAGCCTTATCTCTCACCCAGCTCTGGGTGTAGATGTGGTAAACCAGGTTGCATCACATGCCCTGTGTGAGTTATTTAAGAATTGCTCTCTATTTCACTGTCATTGTGTTTTGTTTTTGAAATTTTTTTTGACACTGGGATTTATCGGATTTTCACTGCTGCGTTAATGCCGCTGTACACACTCTTGATTCTCTTACGGAGACATAAATATCCACGGGTTTTAAGATTCTTCCTAGTCAGGTATATTCCTAGGCGTTGAATATGTGGTGTTGAGTCCATTTCGTTGAGCAAGGAGTAGGTCTTGTCTATTACATATTTGGCTTATGCAAGGTTATCTGTGCTAATTTCAGTCTCTGGTTTTATGCAGCCCTCCAACGCACCTTTCTCCATAAGAAAGCACAAGTTGGTTTTCTAAATTTGAGACTGTTCTGTTTTGTAATTCAGTTCATGTGTAGTCAAGTTTACATACTGTGTATTAGTGATATTTTATGATGTTTCTTTTTATGTGTGACTTATTTCACGTAGAATCACCATACCTGTATCCACTCACTATGCGACTACGGGCCTGATGACACAGATTTCATTGCTGAGTGATATTGCATTGTACGTACGTACCACAACTTCTTTATCCATTGTTTGCTCTCTGAGATATTTACCTGGTACTGTAAACGAGGTTCTTGTGAACAGAGAGGTCCCAAACTTTGAGGTGGCTGGGTGTTTTTGATTTTAATTTGCCTAAGCTGTAGGACCATAAGTGGAAGTGCCATAGGCTGTGTTGCTTTGTTTCTTACGTGTTTCAGGAAACACATAACACTTCTCCAGAATGGTTGTCGGCAATTTACATCATATGCATCAGCATAATAAGGATCCCTGTTTTCCATTGCCTGTCCTCCGTTTCTGGATTTTACAATTTTTTTAAATGGCCCTTTTGCCCTGGGGGGCACTGAGATTTCATTGTAGTGCAGGTTTATTTACAAGCTTCTTGGTTGGCCAAAAAGTGCGTATGCGTTTTTTCCTGAATATATTTAGGGAAAAAAGCATCCGCACTTTTTGGACAAGTGCATCATTATCGACGTTCTTCCTCTTTTCGTATTCTTTAAGTGCAATTCCAGTTTAACCCTTCAATCGTTTTCCTGAATTTCTGCCCCGCTTTCAAGTCCCCTTTGCAGGCTTACTTCAATATATTTTTGGAGGATAGCTGTCATTTATAACTCTGCAGGTTTGTGAATTACAGTGCCCCTGAGCTCCTTTCTTCAACTCGCTTTCTTGTGAGCTGGGCACAAAACCGCAGGATTGCTTCAGGCACTAATCTCTTTCCAGCAGGGCACGCTGAGCGTTTGGTTAATTCCTCTTCCTGGTGGGAAATGAGCATTACATTTGCCCGTGCAGACTCCTAAAGCTAGTCTCTCATTGGTTCTCCCTATTCCTGTTCATCTTGCACAGAAATTGCAAGCTGTGCCAAAGAGGAGGTTAAAGGCACTGACTCTCCAAGCGGGGAGAGTGTTAGTAAAGCATCTGGAATGGTGAACCCGAGGACCAGGATACGAAAACTGAGATGCATTTTAAATCGTTTCCCAATCACACGGTGGACGATACTCTGGGTTTCCCATGCATGTTTTAGCTGGAGGAAGAATCCCTTGAACCTGGAGAGTTGGGACCCATGGAATGGGTACCATGCAGTATGACTTCAAAGGGTCTGCATTTGCTGACCAAAACTCACCAATGCTTTCAGCCTGAAGTGTCCAGCCTTATGTCTCAACCAGCTGTGGGTGTAGATGTGGTCAATCCCGGTTGCATCACATGCCCTGAGTGAATTGTTTAAGAATTGCTCTCTATTTCACTGTCTTTGTGTTTGTTTTTGAAATTTATTTTGATAATGGGATTTATCGGATTTTCACTGCTGCGTTTATGCCGCTGTACACACGCTTGATTCTCTTACGGAGACATATATATCCATGGGTTTTAAGATTCTTCCTAGTCAGGTATATTCCTAGGCGTTGAATATGTGGTGTTGGGTCCATTTCATTGAGCAAGGAGTAGGTCTTGTCTATTACATATTTGGCTTATGGACAGTTATCTGTGCTAATTTCAGTCTCTGGTTTTATGCAGCACCCCAAGGCACCTTTCCCCATAAGCAAGCACTAGTTGGTTTTCTAAATTTGAGACCCTGTTCTGTTTTGTAATTCAGTTCATGTGTAGTCAAGTTTACATTCCGTGTATTAGTGATATCTTATGATGTTTCTTTTTCTGTGTGACGTAGTTCACGTAGAATCACCGTACCTGCATCCACTCACTATGCCGCTACGGGCCTGATGACACAGATTTCATTGCTGAGTGATATTGCATTGTACGTACGTGCCACAACTTCTTTATCCATTTTTTGCTTTCTGGGATATTTACCAGATACTGTAGACGAGCTTCTTGTGAAGACAGCCGTCCCAAATATTGGGGTGGCTGTCTGTTTTTGATTTTAATTTCCGTAAGCTATAGGACCATAAGTGGAAGTGCCATAGGCTGTGTTGCTTTGTTTCTTACGTGTTTCAGGAAACACCATACACTTCTCCAGGGTGGCTGCTGGCAATTTACCTCCTGCCAATCAGCATAACAAGGCTCCCTGTTCTCCATATCCTGTCCTACCTTTCTGGATTTTACACTTTTTTCAGATGGCCCTTTTGCCCGGGGGGGGCAGTGAGATTTCATTGTAGTGCAGATTTCCTTTACAGGCTTGCTTGGTTGGCCAAAAAGAGCGTATTTGTTTTTTCCTTCAGGAAAAAAGGCATACGCCCTTTTTGGCCAAGTGCATCATTGTCGACGTTCTGCCTCTTTTCCTATGCTTTCAGGGCAATTCCAGTCTACCCCCTGCAATCGTTTTCTTGAAATTCAGCCCCGCTTTCAAGTCCCCTTCGCAGGCTTACTTCAATATATTTTTGGAGGATAGCTGTCATTTATAACTCTGCAGGTTTGTGAAGTACAGTGCCCCTGAGCTCCTTTCTTCAACTCGCTTTCTTGTGAGCTGGGCACAAAACCGCAGGATTGCTTCAGGCCCTAATCTGTTTCCAGCAGGGCACACTGAGCCTTTGTTTAATTCCTCTTCCTGGTGGGCAATGAGCGTTACATTTGCCCGTGCAGACACCTACAGCTAGTCTCTCATTGGTTCTCCCTATTCCTGTTCATCTTGCACAGAAATGGCAAGCTGTGCCAAACAGGAGGTTAAAGGCACTGACTCTCCAAGCGGGGAGAGTGTTAGTAAAGCATCTGGAATGGTGAACCCGAGGACCAGGATACGAAAACTGAGATGCATTTTAAATCGTTTCCCAATCACACGGTGGACGATACTCTGGGTTTCCCATGCATGTTTTAGCTGGAGGAAGAATGCCTTGAACCTGGAGAGTTGGGACCCATGGAATGGGTACCATGCAGTATGACTTCAAAGGGTCTGCATTTGCTCACCGAAACTCACCAGTGCTATCAGCCAGAAGTGTCCAGCCTTATGTCTCAACCAGCTCTGGGTGTAGATGTGGTCAATCCCGGTTGCATCACATGCCCTGAGTGAATTATTTAAGAATTGCTCTCTATTTCACTGTCTTTGTGTTTTGTTTTCGAAATTTATTTTGATAATGGGATTTATCGGATTTTCACTGCTGCATTTCTGCCGCTGTACACACGCTTGATTCTCTTACGGAGACATATATATCCATGGGTTTTAAGATTCTTCCTAGTCAGGTATATTCCTAGGCGTTGAATATGTGGTGTTGAGTCCATTTCGTTGAGCAAAGAGTAGGTTCTGTCTGTTACATATTTGGCTTATGGAATGTTATCTGTGCTAATTTCAGTCTCTGGTTTTTGCAGCACCCCAACGCACCTTTCCCCATAAGCAAGCACTAGTTGGTTTTCTAAATTTGAGACCCTGTTCTTTTTTGTAATTCAGTTCATGTGTAGTCAAGTTTACATTCCGTGTATTAGTGATATCTTATGATGTTTCTTTTTCTGTGTGACGTAGTTCACATAGAATCACTGTACCTGCATCCACTCTCTATGCCGCTACGGGCCTGATGACACAGATTTCATTGCTGAGTGATATTGCATTGTACGTACGTGCCACAACTTCTTTATCCATTTTTTGCTTTCTGGGATATTTAGCTAATACTGTAGACGAGCTTCTTGTGAACACAGCCGTCCCAAATATTGGGGTGGCTGTCTGTTTTTGATTTTAATTTCCGTAAGCTATAGGACCATAAGTGGAAGTGCCATAGGCTGTGTTGCTTTATTTCTTACGTGTTTCAGGAAACAACATACACTTCTCCAGGGTGGCTGCTGGCAATTTACATCCTGCCAATCAGCATAACAAGGCTCCCTGTTCTCCATATCCTGTCCTACCTTTCTGGATTTTACACTTTTTTCAGATGGCCCTTTTGCCCGGGGGGGCAGTGAGATTTCATTGTAGTGCAGATTTCCTTTACAGGCTTGCTTGATTGGCCAAAAATGGCGTATGCGTTTTTTCCTGAATATATTCAGGAAAAATCGCATACGCCCTTTTTGGCCAAGTGCATCATTGTCGACGTTGTGCCTCTTTTCCTATGCTTTCAGGGCAATTCCAGTCTACCCCCTGCAATCGTTTTCTTGAAATTCAGCCCCGCATTCAAGTCCCCTTCGCAGGCTTACTTCAATATATTTTTGGAGGATAGCTGTCATTTATAACTCTGCAGGTTTGTGAAGTACAGTGCCCTTGAGCTCCTTTCTTCAACTCGCTTTCTTGTGAGCTGGGCACAAAACCGCAGGATTGCTTCAGGCCCTAATCTGTTTCCAGCAGGGCACACTGAGCCTTTGTTTAATTCCTCTTCCTGGTGGGCAATGAGCGTTACATTTGCCCGTGCAGACACCTACAGCTAGTCTCTCATTGGTTCTCCCTATTCCTGTTCATCTTGCACAGAAATGGCAAGCTGTGCCAAACAGGAGGTTAAAGGCACTGACTCTCCAAGCGGGGAGAGTGTTAGTAAAGCATCTGGAATGGTGAACCCGAGGACCAGGATACGAAAACTGAGATGCATTTTAAATCGTTTCCCAATCACACGGTGGACGATACTCTGGGTTTCCCATGCATGTTTTAGCTGGAGGAAGAATGCCTCGAACCTGGAGAGTTGGGACCCATGGAATGGGTATCATGCAGTATGACTTCAAAGGGTCTGCATTTGCTCACCGAAACTCACCAGTGCTATCAGCCAGAAGTGTCCAGCCTTATGTCTCAACCAGCTCTGGGTGTAGATGTGGTCAATCCCGGTTGCATCACATGCCCTGAGTGAATTATTTAAGAATTGCTCTCTATTTCACTGTCTTTGTGTTTTGTTTTCGAAATTTATTTTGATAATGGGATTTATCGGATTTTCACTGCTGCATTTCCGCCCCTGTACACACGCTTGATTCTCTTACGGAGACATATATATCCATGGGTTTTAAGATTCTTCCTAGTCAGGTATATTCCTAGGCGTTGAATATTTGGTGTTGAGTCCATTTCGTTGAGCAAGGAGTAGGTCTTGTCTATTACATATTTGGCTTATGGAATGTTATCTGTGCTAATTTCAGTCTCTGGTTTTATGCAGCACCCCAACGCACCTTTCCCCATAAGCAAGCACTAGTTGGTTTTCTAAATTTGAGACCCTGTTCTCTTTTGTAATTCAGTTCATGTGTAGTCAAGTTTACATTCCGTGTATTAGTGATATCTTATGATGTTTCTTTTTCTGTGTGACGTAGTTCACGTAGAATCACCGTACCTGCATCCACTTACTATGCCGCTACGGGCCTGATGACACAGATTTCATTGCTGAGTGATATTGCATTGCACGTACGTGCCACAACTTCTTTATCCATTTTTTCCTTTCTGGGATATTTACCTGATACTGTAGACGAGCTTCTTGTGAACACATCCGTCCCAAATATTGGGGTGGCTGTCTGTTTTTGATTTTAATTTCCGTAAGCTATAGGACCATAAATGGAAGTGCCATAGGCTGTGTTGCTTTGTTTCTTACGTGTTTCAGGAAACAACATACACTTCTCCAGGGTGGCTGCTGGCAATTTACATCCTGCCAATCAGCATAACAAGGCTCCCTGTTCTCCATATCCTGTCCTACCTTTCTGGATTTTACACTTTTTTCAGATGGCCCTTTTGCCCGTGGGGGCAGTGAGATTTCATTGTAGTGTAGATTTCCTTTACAGGCTTGCTTGGTTTGCGAAAAAGGGCGTATGCGTTTTTTCCTGAATATATTCAGGAAAAAATGCATACGCACTTTTTGGCCAAGTGCACCATTGTCGACGTTCTGCCTCTTTTCCTATGCTTTCTGGGCAATTCCTGTCTACCCCCTGCAATCGTTTTCCTGAAATTCTGTCCCGCTTTCAAGTCCCCTTCGCAGGCTTACTTCAATATATTTTTGGAGGATAGCTGTCATTTATAACTCTGCAGGTTTGTGAATTACAGTGCCCCTGAGCTCCTTTCTTCAACTCGCTTTCTTGTGAGCTGGGCACAAAACCGCAGGATTGCTTCAGGCCCTAATCTGTTTCCGGCAGGGCACGCTGTGCCTTTGGTTAATTCCTCTTCCTGGTGGGAAATGAGCCTTACATTTGTCCGTGCAGACACCTATAGCTAGTCTCTCATTGGTTCTCCCTATTCCTGTTCATCTTGCGCAGGAATTGCAAGCTGTGCCAAACAGGAGGTTAAAGGCGCTGACTCTCCAAGCGGGGAGAGTGTTAGTAAACCGTCTGGAATGGTGTACCCGAGGACCAGGATACGAAAACTGAGATGCATTTTAAATCGTTTCCTAATCACACGGTGGACCATACTCGCCGTTTCCCACGCATGTTTTAGCTGAAGAAAGAATCCCTTGAACCTGGAGAGTTGGGACCCTTGGATTGGGTACCATGCAGTATGACTTCAAAGGATCTGCATTTGTTCACCGAAACTCACCAATGCTATCAGCCTGAAGTGTCCAGCCTTATGTCTCAACCAGCTCTGGGTGTATATGTGGTAAATCCAGGTTGCATCACATGCCCTGAGTTAATTATTTAAGAATTGCTTCCTATTTCACTGTCATTGTGTTTTGTTTTTGAAATTTATTTTAATAATGGGATTTATCGGATTTTCACTGCTTCGTTTATGCCGCTGTACACGCGCTTGATTCTGTTACGGAGACATATAAGTCCATGGGTTTTAAGATTCTTACTAATCCGGTATATTCTTAGGCATTGAATATGGCGTGTGGAGTCCATTTCGTTGAGCAAGGAGTAAGTCTTGACTATTACATATTTGGCTTATGGAATGGTATCTGTGCTAATTTCAATCTCTGGTTTTATGCAGCACCCCAACTCACCTTTCCCCTTAAGGAAGCATAAGTTGGTTTTCTTAATTTGAAACCCTCTTCTCTTTTGTAATACAGTTCATGTGTAGCCATGTTAACATTCCATGTATTAGTGATATCTTATGTCTTTTTCTTTTTGAATTATGTGACTTCGAATGATCACACGTAACTCCTCTTGAGTTGTTATAACTGGCCGTATTTCATTGATTTCCAGGCTGAGTAATATTCCACTCTACATAAGCACCACATCTCTGTCCGTTTTTTCTCTGCAGATACTTTAAGTTATATCCTAGTCGAGGATCTTTTAAACAGAGAGGTGGTAAACATTGGGGTGCCTGTGTCCTCTCGATTTTTGTTTTTCCCAAGATATACGTCCATGAGTGCAAGTGCCCTGTGCTCGGTAGCTCATTTTTTAGATGCTTTAGTAAACACAATAGACTTATCCAGAGTGACCGTTGGCAATATACATTTCCACTACAAGACTCACAGGGCTCCCTTTTCTCCTTGCCCTGTCCTGCATTTCTGGTGTTTACACTTTATGAGGACGGCTCTTCTGACTGATGCAAAGTGATATGTTTTGTAGTATTGATTTCCAGTGCCCACCTGTTTGGTTGGCTAAAAAAGTGTATGCCCTTTTCTTGAATATATACAGAAAAAGACGCATACACCCTTTTTGGCCAACTGCAATGTTGGCAATGTTCAGCCCCTTTTCTTGTGCTTAATGGCGAGTCCTTTCTACCTCTTCCAATCCCTTTCCTGCCATTCTCCGTTGCTTACAAGTCCTTTTCTCTGACTTTCCTCAAGACATTTTTCAGTGATAGATATTTTCAATTCTGCAGTTGCGTGAATTTTAGTGCCCCTGAGTTCCATTTTCCAACTTGTGTTTATGGGAACTGGCCACAAAGCATCAGGATTCCTCAAGCCCTATTCTGTTTCCATGGGCAACCCTAGCCTTTGGTCAATTCGTCTTCCTGATTGGAAATTAGAGTGGCATGTGCCTGTCCGAACACCTAGGACTTGTCTCTCATTGTTCCTCCTCCTTCTGCTTCATCCTCTGGACAAATTCCAAACTGTATGCAACAGGATGTTGACAGTGCTGACATCTCCAAGTGGGGAGACTCTTAGTAAAGACGCTGGAGTGGTGAACCCTAGCACCAAGAGATGAGGAGATGAGATGCCTTTTCCAAACTTTTCCCGATCAGACGGTATACCATCCTCTGGGTGTGACAGGCATGTTTTAGGTGTAGGAAGGGTCCCATTCATGTGAGGAGAACACCAGGGGATTTTAAATATCAGTGTCTCTCCGCAACCCAAACTGGGGAATTTTTTAAGCTACGGCTACACATATGTTCATTAAGGGCCTTGGGAAGTAGGCAGAGTCCAAACTTTAGATGATTGAAGTCTTCAGGGTCAGAAGCACTCACCACTGTCTTCCCTTAGATTCCATTTTTACTGTCATTGATGGATGATGTCAATAAAAATATCTATTCTTTTTCAGATCATTTCCCCTTATAGGTTATTGCAAAATATTGAGTGTAGTTCCCTGTGCTATACAGTAGTTCCTTGCTGATGATTTCATACATAGCAGTGTGTATGTGTTAATCCCAAACTGTTAATTTATCCCTCCTCCTACCATTTCCCTTTGGTAATAATAAATTATAAGATTTTATGCTTCTCAGAAATGGGGGAGCTGAAAGAGAGGTATCATTTTCAATGCAAAAGCATTTAAAACAAGATTGAAGCTTTAACCAAGATTATTAGATGTACATCCTTGGAAAGAAATCACTTTGTTTCTCTAATATTGACCTGACAAAGAAGACAAACCTTTTCACTGAACTTGCTTATAAGAAAGTGATGGAAATATCAAATGGAAGTGTTAGAAACATCTTATTTTACCCGAGCCTTATACACTGTTCTATGTTAATTACAGTTTGGCTCACACATCTGTTCATTGAAGTTACAATGTTCTCAATTTCTGTTACTGATCCTCCAGAGTGGACGCCAACAAGTGTCCCCCTGCCCAGTGTCATTGGAGCCAATAGATCGAGACTGAGTTTGGTTCAAAAGCAAAGGAAACTTTATATTTTGATCAGAGAATGGAGAGGTGCTACCCTGTGGGCTGTGGGCTGGGCTGCTGTGTAGAGATCCTGTCAGAGTCACTGGGAGGGAGGGGGCTGAGCTCTCGAGGACCTGGTTGGCTGCAGCTCAGGCTCTATGTCACGGAGTCTGAACTGGGCCCCAGGAGCTGAAGTGTCATCGAGCCATTCTGCTCTAGGAAATCTGGTCTGAAGTGCCGGGTGTGGAACCTCTGTATGCGGGACACTAGGAGCACCTGAAATTAGACAAAGCACAAAGGATAAAAATGGTTAGACTTTATTTTATTGCCCAGATTCTATTTTTATCTCCCAGGCATTTTTAAGGGGCTTTGCCTGGGACAAACTTCTCTTCTGCCTTTTGTCCCTTTCCTCATTCTTGGAGTGCTGCGGGTGCAGACCCTTCTTCTGTAACTGCTGAGTGCTGAGTTAGGAGGCTTCATACCCGTGGGCGAGGGTCAGAACTTCTCCCCAGCAGCCTCCAGGTGACGTTGATTGTCCCCAGGCCTCCTGCCTCCCTGCTCGTCCACCTGAGCACCAGTATTGGAAGTGTTATAGATTCTAATGACCTTTAAGGGTCCAGAAAGGAGATGTGCAGTGGCGCTGTGAGGTCCAGTTTCACTCCGCCCCACATTTGTTCGGCCACCTTAGGCTGACCGTTTCTGCCAGCCTAGATGCTCTGACTGACCGTTTCTGCCAGCCTAGATGCTCTGACCAACAGTCTGCGCTTTCTTCCATTAGGCCCCTGAATTAACGTAAAAACAGCACCAGGTGTCAGGATCCTGCCCGCTCAGCTCCCAGACAGTCCAGGGTCAGTGGTGATGAAGGATCATGATGGTCACTGAGTCAAGAGCCTTTGGAAGTAAACAGGAGTCCAGCCGGTCTTATTGGCCACCATCATCAGGGTGTCTGTA
The DNA here is from genome assembly GCF_963924675.1 of Phocoena phocoena. Classification (NCBI taxonomy): domain Eukaryota; kingdom Metazoa; phylum Chordata; class Mammalia; order Artiodactyla; family Phocoenidae; genus Phocoena; species Phocoena phocoena. The sequence goes on from NW_027077534.1 coordinate 148,933, forward strand.
GGCTTTTCTATGGTGACAGCATGATATACGGTTCCCCCGCCAAGATTATTAGCTCCCCTCTGGGTACAGTAAGTACTGCAAGCAGTAGTCTACTCTTTTGGGACACACTCTTGTTGTTTTATGAGAGAAACTCCAGGTCAAGTGATGGTCACACGGGTCGTCATGGTGCCCCGTTGCCCCCGGTTATCTCTCTGGAGGTTGGAGTTGGAGGGCCTCCTCAATCGAGGTCAGTGTGCCCACGGAGCAAACCCTGCAACTTCAGGGCATGGTTGGGGGTTAGGATCACCACGTGGGGTCCGTTTCCCTTAGAAGGGAGGTGGCCTTTTGGGCTGCTGATTTCCAGGTTTTCAGATACCACCAGTATCTTGGCCAGATATGGCGGTGGGCCAAGCCCCTTGGTGACCATAGTTTATCCTACCTGGATGGCATTCTTGCATTGTTCCATTTCAAGTGGTCCCAGTTTTTGCACTAATACTCCAATGGCGATTCACCTTTCACCAGGAATGTAAAGGTCAAAGGGTTTAGCTAAATTAGGGAGTTCCAGGGCAAGGGTCTGAATTGACTGCTCTTTCCATTCTTGAAAGGCCACTTCTGGATTCTATTCAAAAGGATCATCATCTTTTCCTTTCAGTGTTTCATATAGAGGCCCAGCTAGTAGACTGTAGTTAGGGATCCAGAGGCAGGAAACCCTGGCTTCCCCAGGAACCCCTAAGCTGTCTTCTAGTTTCAGAAAGGGGTAAGGCTGTAAATTGTTTCTTCCCTTTCCTGTGATGGGCTTCTCCGACCTTCTGTGAGAATGAAGCCCAGGCAGGTCACCGTAGTCTGTGATACTTGAGCTTTTTCGTGGACAACTTCTATCCTTTATTGGCTTGGTAGTTCTGAGGCCTCCTTAGTAGGGCTGGCGATCAGAATGTCGTCTGAATATTGAAGGAGTGTTTCCTTTTCCAGAGGTAGAACTTTTAGGTCTTTAGCTGAGCTTTCCCCAAAGATGGTGTGGGAATTTTTGAACCCTTGGGGCAAGACAGCCTGGAAGTATTGTTTTAGTTGTATGTTGAGTCCTGTCACTCACAAGCCAAAATTTCTTGTGACTCTGGGACTAATGGAATACAAAAGAAGGCATCAGTGAAGACTAATACAGAATACCAAGTCCTGGTGGTTGGTAGAATGACCAGCAGGGTGTAGGATTTAGGAACTACTGGAAGTATATCCTCAGTGGCTTCACTGACTGTCCTGACATCCTTTACCAGGACTCCAGCAGCCCATGGGGCTCTCGAGGTCAGGCCAATCCCAGGATATGGAGCTCACCTGGGCAGGTACCCTACCCCCACCCCAGCCCACGGGGCTCTCGTGTTCAGGCCCCTCCCAGGATATGGGATTCCCTGGGCAGGTCCTCTGCAGTCCATGGGGCTCCCGTGGTCAGGCCCCTCCCAGGATACAGAGCTACCCTTGCAGGTACCTTGGCAGGGCTGGGCACACAGGAACCGTGCACATAGCCCTCATTGCAGAGCACTCCCAGCTCACCTGTCGCTCAGATCTGACACAGAGCACCTCAGAGCAGGACTTGAACTAACAAACAGCAGCTCTGACAGGTCTGTGACCCTGGGCATCACTCTGTGCGGCCTCCTCCACCTGGTCTTCCAGAGACTTCCACTGCACCCGGGGCACCAGGCCTCTGTCTCCAACCACCACCCACCCCTCCTCTCCCTGACTCCTGGGTTCCTCTCATTAGGAGAGGGTTTTCTTGAAGTTGTCTCCCACTCATGGGCCAGATAATATAATTAGAAAACAAGCCAGAGCTGCAGCCCCTTGTCTATCCTGACTCTCAGGAGCCCACACCTGTTCCTTGGACCTGGCCAATTCAGCAAGTTCCATTTTCAGCAACTGTGAGCCCCTGAGGGGTGATTATTGGCTGGCTTGGGAAGCCTGACCGTGCCGGCCAGCCCTCCCCAGGTGTGCCTGGGTTGAGATCAATATAAACACCGCTCCAGGCAGCAAGAGCCCCTGCAGCTGTGCCTGACGCCATTTTCTCTGCCCTGTCAGCAGTCTCGGGGCTGGGCTGGTGGGAGGGAGTGAGAGGCCACGGCTTTGTGGGTGTCCCAGTGTGAGTGGGGCTCTGCTGGACTTTCTGCAGCAGTTGCCAAGATGCTACCTGCTAAAGAAGAGGATGTGTCACCCACACCTGCCGCTGGAATTTCTCCCTGGGCACAGGTGAGGAAGGAAGAAAGCAGTGGGGGCCGGGACAGCAGGGGTATCTCAGGCAGGGAAATGGAGAGCTTCCAGAAGAGCACCCAGGGCCAGGACCATCCTGGCTGGCCTGCAGGCACCAAGTCGGCTGGCATGCTGTCCCTCATGTGGCTCCATGGCCCTTCCTCTAGGTTTTCAAGTCCTTGTACATATTCAGGTGTTTAACCTTGGAAGGGTGGGAACATTTCAGCAGCAGCTGGCCTGGGGCTCGGCCCACGTTTACTCACAGATACCTCGGCACGGTCCACCAGCTTTGCAGTGAGGACGCTTGTTGCGAGGAGCATGCTGGCTGAATGGGAGATGATTCCCCACCACTGACCAACTTCAGAATTGTTTGCAATTGGAGCAAGTGCCCTGAAACGGTTTTCCTCTGTGTAACTGGTGGGTTCTGTTCTTTTTTATCTTTTTTTCGTTTTTGGTTCAAGGTAGATTTTATTCCTCTTTTGTGTATTTACAGATATAAGCATGGAAATAATTTATTCATATAAATACATGTATGTGAAGGGAAGAATATTTTTCTGTTTTACTTTTTTTAATTTTATTTTTTTATTTTGAATTTAATTTTATATTTTTATACAGCAGGTTGTTTTTGGTTATCTACTTTATACATATAAATGTATACATACCAATCCCAATATCTCAACTCCTCCCACCACCATCCCCAACAGCTTTCCCCCCTTGTTGTCCATACGTTTGTTGTATACATGTATTGCTCTATTTCTGCCTTGCAAAACGGTTCATCTGTACAATTTTTCTAGGTTCCACATATATGCATTAATATACAAGATTTGTTTTTCTCTTTCTGACTTACTTCACTCTGTATGACAGTCTCTAGATCCATCAACGTCTCTACAAATGTCCCAATTTCATTCCTTTTTATGGCTTAGTAATATTCCATTTTATATATGTACCACATCTTTATGCATTCGTCTGTCTGTGGGCATTTAGGTTGCTTCCATTTCCTGGATAGTGTAAATAGTGATGCAATGAACATTGTGGTGAATGTCTCTTTTTGATTTATGGTTTTGTCTGGGTATATGCCCAGTAGAGGGATTGCTGTATCATATGGTAATTCTATTCTTAGTTTTATAAGAAACTCCATAATGTTCTCCACAGTGACTGTATCAATTTACGTTCCCAACAATAGTGGAAGAGGATTCCTTATCTCCACACCGTTTCCAGCATTTGTTGTTTGTAGATTTTCTGTTGATGCCCATTCTAATAGGTGTGAGGTGATACACCATGGATGAGTCTATTTCGTTGAGCAAAGAGTAGGTCTTGTTTATTACGTATTTGGCTTATGGAATGGTATGTGTGCTAATTTCAATCTGTTTTTATACAGCAGCCCAACTCAACTTTCCCCTTAAGCAAGCATAAGGTTTTTATCTAAATGTGAGACTCTGTTCGGTTTTGTAATTCAGTTTATGTGTAGCCAAGTTTACACTCCCTCTATTAGTGATATCTTATGATAATTATCTTTCTTTGTGTGATATATTTCTCTTAGAATCATCATAATTAAATCCACTCAATTTGCTGCTACAGGCCTGATGACATTGATTTCACTGCTGAGTGATATTCCGTTGTACGTAAGTAGCACAACTTCTTTATCCATTTTTTTCTTTCTGGGATATTTAATTTGTACTGGACTCGAGGTTCTTGTAAACACAGCAGCCCTAAATTTTGTGTTGGCTGTGTCTTGTTGATTTTAATTTTCCTAAGCTATAGGGCCAAAAGTGGAAGTGCCCTAGGCTCTGTAGCTTTGTTTTTTAGATGTTTCAGGATACACCATGAACATCTCCAGAGTGTCTGTTGGCAATTTACATCCCGCCCATCAGCATAACACGGCTCCCTGTTCTCCATGGCCTGTCCTGTGTTTCTGGTTTTTACACTTTATTCAGATGGCCTTTTTGACGAATGGGAAATGTGACTTCATTGTAGTGTGGATTTCCATTGCTGGAGTGCTTGGTTGGCCAAAATGTTCATATGCGTTTTTTCCTGAATATATTCAGGAAAAATGTATACACACTTTTTGTCCATGTGCATCACTGTCAAAGATCTGCCGCTTTTCATATGCTTTAAATGCAATTCCAATCTACCTCTTGAAATATGATTCCTGCAATTCTGCCTCGTTTTCAAGTCCTCTTTGCAGACTTACTTCGATATATTTTTGCCAATAGCTGTCATTTATCTCTGCAGGTTTGTGAATTACAGTGCCCCTGAGCTCCTTTCTTAACTCGCTTCCTTGTAAGCTGGCCACAAAACTGCAGGTTTGCTTCAGGCCATAATCAGGGTCCAGCACGGCACTCTGAGCCTTTGGTTAATTCCTCTTCCTGGTGGGAAATTAGAGTTAAATGTGCCCCTCCAGATACCTGCCTCACTCCCAGCCACATGGTGATGTATGTCCTCAGGTTTGAGGCCATATGTGATGGGTTCCTCATCTTTTGATGATGTGGCCCCACCGGTGTGTGGACACTCCTGCCTGGTTCCCATCCCCTTGGTGATGTGGGCCCTCTGGTGAGACTCTGATCCTGGTTGGGTTCCTCACACATCCGTGAGGTGAGCCCTCTTCTCTGAGGTCACTCCTGCCTGGCTGGCACAACCCGCCTTGTTGACTTCGGCACCCTGGTGGCAGTTGGAGCCTGCTGGGAGCCTCCTTCCCGCGGTGATGAGGCCCTCTGGCGTCAGACCCTAATGGCGGGGTTCCCACATTTTCTGATACGTGCTAAGTGGTACGAGGGCACTCCTGCCAGGTTCCCATCCTCATGAGCGTGTGGGCCTTCTGTTCTGAGGTCCTAACGGCTGGGTTGCTCACACTTTCATGATGTGGGCCCTCTGCTGTGAGGTCAATCCTGCCTGGCTGGCGCACGTCGCCTTGGCGATGTGGACCCTCTGGTGGCAGTTGGAGTGTGCTGGGGCCTCCTCCCCTCAGTGATGAGGGCCTTCTGGTGTCAGGCCCTAAGTGCTGGGCTCCACACATTTTCTGATGTGTGCCCAGTGGTGCGAGTCACTCCTGCCAGGTTCCCATCCCCATGGGCATGTGGGACTTCTGTTCTGTGGTCCCAACTGCTGGGTTGCTCACAGTTTCATGATGTGGGCCCTTTGCTGTGTGTTCACTCTGGCCTGTATCCCATAGTGTCAGTGCTCTGGGCCTCCAGCTTGGAGTTTCCAACTTCTCGATTCCTCACCTGTTTTATTCTATGGGCCCTCGGTTGTGCGTCTCCTCCTGCATGCCTCACTCCCAGCCCCTTCGTGATGTGTGTCCCCTTGTTTGAGGCCACATGTGCTGTGTTCCTCACCTTTCTATAATGTGGCCACACTGGTGTGAGGACACTCTTGCCTGGTTCCCATTCCCTTGGTGATGTTGGCCCCACTGCTGTTAGGACAGTCTTGCCTGGTTCCCATCACCTTGGTGATGTTGGCCCTCTGGTGAGAGTCTGATCCTGGTTAGGTTCCTCACCCTTCTGTGAGGTGGGCCCTCTGCTCTGAGGTCACTCCTGCCTGGCTGGCACACCCCGCCTTGGCAACGTCGGCCATATGGTGGCAGTTGGAGCCTGCTGGGAGCCTCCTCCCCTCGGTGATGAGGGCCCTCTGGCCTCAGGCCCTAACTGCTGGGTTCCCACATTTTCTGATTCGTGCTAAGTGGTGCAAGGACACTCCTGCCAGGTTCCCATCCCCATGGGGATGTGAGCCTTCTGCTCTGAGGTCCCAACGGCTGTGTTGCTCACAGTTTCATGATGAGGGCCCTCTGGTGTGAGTTCACTCCTGCCTAGATCCCATAGCCTCGCTGCTCCTGGCTGCCTGCCGGAGGTTCCAACTGTGGGATTCCTCACCTTTTTTATTCTATGGTCCCTCTGTTTTGAGGATCCTCTGGCCTGCCTCACTCCCAGCCCCTTGGTGATGTGTGTCCTCAGGTTTGAGGCCACGTGTGCTGGGTCCCTCAAATTATGGTGATGTAGCCCCACTGGTGTGAGGACACTCCTGCCTGGTTCCCATTCCCTTGGTGATGTTGGCCCTCTGGTGACAGTCTGATCCTTGTTGGGTTCCTCACACTTCTGTGAGGTGGGCTTTCTGCTCTGAGGTCACTCCTGCCTGGTTGGCACACCCCGCCTTGGTGACATCGGCCTTATGGTGGCAGTTAGAGCCTGCTGGGAGCCTCCTCCCCTCGGTGATGAGGGTCCTCTGGCCTCAGGTCCTAACTGCTGGGTTCCCACATTTTCTGATTCGTGGAAGTGGGCCGAGGACACTCCTGTCAGGTTCCCATCCCCATAGGGATGTGGGCCTTCTGCTCTGAGGTCCCATCCGCTGGGTTGCTCACAGTTTCATGATGTGGGACCTCTGCTGTGAGTTTGCTGTGGCCTGGATCCCATAGACTCTGTGCTCTGGGCAGCCTACTGGCCGGTTCCAACTGCTGGATTCCTCACAACTTTTATTCTGTGGGCTCTGTTTTGTGAGGATACTCCTGCTTGCCTCACTCCTAGCCCCTTGGAGATGTGGGTCCCCTGTTTTAGGCCACATGTTCTGGGTTCCTCACCTTTCTATAATGTGGCCACACTGGTGTGAGGACCCTCCTGCCTGGTTCCGATCCCCTTGGTGATGTGGGCCTCTGGTGAGAGTCTTATCCTGGCTGGTTTCCTCACCCTTCTGTGAGGTAGGCCCTCTGCGGTGAGGTCACTCCTGCCTGGCTGGCACACATCACCTTGGTGACGTGGGCCCTCAGTTGGGAGTTGGTGTCTGCTGCGAGTCTCCGTCCCTCGGTAATGAGGGCCCTCTTGCGTCAGACCCTAACTCCTGGGCTCCCAAAATTTGCAGATGTGCGACCTGTGGTGCGAGTACACTCCTGTCAGGTTCCCAACCCCATGGGAATTTGGGCCTTCTGCTCTGAGGTCCCAACGGCTGGGGTGCTCACAGTTTCATGATGAGGGCCCTCTGATGTGCGTTCATTCCGGCCTAGATCCCATAGGCTTGCTGCTCCTGGGCGCCTGCTGGGAGGTTCCAACTGCGGGATTCCTCACCTTTTTTATTCTATGGGCCCTCTGTTTTGAGGCTCCTCCTGCCTGCCTCAATCCCAGCCCCGTTGTGATGTGTGTCCTCTGGTGTGAGGCCACGTGTGCTGGGTCCCTCACCTTTCGATGATGTGGCCCCAATGGTGTGAGGACACTCGTGCCTGTTTCCCAGCCCCTTGGTGATGTGGCCCCTCTGGTGAGAGTCTGATCCTGGATGGGTTCCTTACCGTTCTGTGAGGTGGGCCCTGTGCTCTGAGGTAACTCCTGCCTGGCTTGCTCCCATTGCCTTGGTGACGTCGGCCCTCTGGTGGCAGTTGGATCCTTTTGGAGACTCCTGTCCTCGGTGATGAGGTCCCTCTGGCGTCAGGCTCTAACTGCTGGGCTCCCCAGGTTTTCTGATGTGAGCCCAGTGATGCCAGGACACTCGTGAAATGTTCCCATCCCCATGGCGATATGGGCCTTCTGCTCTGAGGTTCCAACGACTGGGTTGCTCACAGTTTCCTGATGTTAGCTCTCTGGTGTTAGTTCACTCATTCCTAGATCCCATAGCCTCTGTACTCTGGGCCGCCTGCTGGGAAGTTCCAACTGCTGGGTTCCTCACCTTTTTTATTCTTTGGGCCCTGTGTTGGGAGGCTCCTCCTGCCTGTGTCACTCCCAGCCCCTTGGTGATGTAGGTCCTCTGGTTTGTGGCCACATGTGCCAGTTTCCTCATCTTTTAGTGATGTGGCCCCACTGGTGTGAGGACACTCGTGCCTGGTTCCCGTCCCCTTGGTGATATGGGCCCTCTGGTGAGAGTCTGATCCTGGTTGGGTTCCTCACACTTCTTTGAGGTGGGCCGTCTGCTGTGAGGTCACTCCTGCCTGGCTGGCACACCCCGCCTTGGCGACGTGGGCCCTCTTGTGGTAGTTGGAACATGCTGGGAGCCTCCTCCCCTCAGTGATGAGGGCCCTCTGGCGTCAGGCCCTAACTGCTGGGTACCCACATTTTCTGATATGTGCTAAGTGGTGCGAGGACACTCCTGCCATGCTCCCAACACCTTGGGGATGTGGACCTTCTGCTCTGAGGTCCAAATGGCTGGGTTGCTCGCAGTTTCATGATGTGGACCCTCTGCTGTGAGTTTACTGCGGCCTGAATCGCATAGACTTGGTGCTCTTGGCCGCCTGCTGGGAGGTTCCCATTGCTGGATTCCTCAGCTTTTTTATTCTATGGGCCCTGTGTTGTGAGGCTACTCCTGCCTGCCTCATTCCGAACCCCTTGGAGATGTGGGTCTTCTGGTTTAGGCCACATGTGCTGGGTTCCTCACCTTTCTATGATGTGGCCACACTGGTGTGAAGACTCTCCTGCCTGGTTCTGATCACCTTGGTGATGTGGGCCCTCTGGTGAGAGTCTTATCCTGGCTGTGTTCCTCACCCTTCTGTGAGGTAGGCCCTCTGCGGTGAGGTCACTCCTACCTGGCTGTCACACGTCACCTTGGCGACGTGGGACCTCAGTTGGGTGTTGGTGCCTGATTGGAGTCTCCTCCCCTTGGTAATGAGGGCCCTCTGGCGTCAGGCCCTAACTCCTGGATTCCCTAAATTCTCTGATGTGTGCCCTGTGGTGCGAGTACACTTCTGACAGGTTCCCAACCCCATGGGAATGTGGGCCTTCTGCTCTGAGATCCCAACGCCTAGGTTGCTCACAGTTTCATGATGACGGCCCTCTGGTGTGAGATCACTCCGGTCTGGATCCCATAGTCTCGCTGCTCCTGGCCGCCTGCTGGGAGGTTCCAACTGCGGGATTCTTCACCTCTTTAATTCTATGGTCCCTCTGTTTTGAGGCTCCTCCTGCCTGCCTCAATCCCAGCTCCCTTGTGATGTGTGTCCTCTGGTTTGAGGCCACGTGTGCTGGGTCCCTCACTTTTCGGTGATGTGGCCCCACTAGTGTGAGGACACTCCTGCCTGGTTCCCATTCCCTTGGTGATGTGGGCCCTCTGGTGAGAATCTGATCCTCTTTGGTTCTTCACACTTCTGTGAGGTTGACCCTCTGCTCTGAGGTCACTCCTGCCTGGTTGTCGCACTCCGCATTGGCGACGTCGCCCCTCTGGTAGCAGTCGGAGCTGGCTGGGAGCCACCGCCCCTCGGTGATGAGGGCCCTCTGGCATCAGGCACTAATTGCTGGGCTCCCCACATTTTTTCATGTGTGCCCACTCTTGCAATGACACTCCTGCTTGTTTCCCTTCCCCATGGGGATGTGGGCCTTCTGCTCTGAGGTCACAACGGCTGGGTTGCTTACAGAATCACAATGAGGGCCCTCTGTTGTGAGTTCATGCCGGCCTGGATCTCATAGCCTCAGTGCTCTGGGCCGCCTGCTAGGAAGATCCAACTGCTGGTTTCCACACCTTTTGTATACAATGGGACATGTGTTGTGAGGTTAATCCTGCCTGCCTCACTCCGAAACCCATGGTGATGTGGGTCCTCTGGTTTGAGGCCACAACTTTTGATGATGTGGCCCCACGGGTGTGAGGACACTCCTGCCTGGTTCCCATCACCTTGGTGATGTGGGCCCTCTGGGGAGAGTCTGATCCTGGCTGGGTTCCCTACCATTCTGTGAAGTGGGCCCTCTGATGTCAGGTCACTCCTGCCTGGCTAGCTCACATCGCCTTGGCGACGTGGGCCCTCTGTTGGCCACTGGAGCATGCTGGGAGCCTCCTACTCCCGTGAATGATGGCCCTGGAAAAAATACATATGCCCTTTTTGGCCAAGTGCTTCATTGACGAGGTTCTGCCACTTCTCTTATGCTTTCAGAGCAATTCACGTCTACCTCCTGAAATCGGATTCCAGCAATTCTGCCCCACTTTCAAGTCCTCTTCGCAGCCTTAATTCAATATATTTTTGTACGATTTCTGTCATTTATAAGTCTGCAGGTATGTGAATGACAGTGCCCCTGAGCTCCTTTCCTCAACTCGCTTTCTTGTGAGCTGGCCACAAAACCGCAGGATTGCTTCAGGCCCTAATCTTGTTCCAGCACGGCATGCTGAGCCTTTGGTTAATTCCTTTTCCTGTTGGGAAATGAGTGTTAAAATTGCCCGTGCATACTGGGCATATACCCTGAGAAAACCAAAATTCAAAAAGAGTCATGTACCAAAATGTTCATTGCAGCTCTATTTACAATAGCCCGGAGATGGAAAGAACCTAAGCGCCCATCATCGGACGAATGGATAAAGAAGATGTGGCACATATACACAATGGACTATTACTCAGCCTTAAAAAGAAATGAAACTGAGTTATTTGTAATGAGATGGATAGACCTAGAGTCTGTCATACAGAGTGAAGTAAGTCAGAAAGAAAAAGACAAATAGCGTATGCTAACACATATATATGGAATTTAAAGGGAAAAAATGTCATGAAGAACCTAGGGATAAGACAGGAATAGAGGCGCAGACCTACTGGAGAACGGAATTGAGGATATGGGGAGGGGGAATGGTGAGTTTTGACAGGGCGAGAGAGAGTCATGGACATATACACACTAACAAATGTAGTAAGGTAGATAGCAAGGGGGAAGCAGCCGCAAGGCACAGGGATATTAGCTCGGGGCGTTGGGACAGCCTGGAGGGGTGGAAGGGGGAGAGAGGGAGGGAGGGAGACACAAGAGGGAAGACACAGGGAGCATATGTATATGTATAGCTGATTCACTTTGTTATAAAGCAAAAACTAACACACCATTGTAAAGCAATTATACCCCAATAAAGATGTTAAAAAAAATATTTGCCCGTGCACACACCTACAGATAGTCTCCCATTGGTTCTCCTTATTCCTGTTCATCTTGCGCAGAAATTGCAAACAGTGCCAAACAGGAGGTTAAAGGCACTGACTCTCCAAATGGGGAGAGTGTAAGAAAAGGGTCTGGAATGGTGAACCTGAGTACCAGGGGACGAAAACAGACATGCATGTAAAAAGGTTTCCCAGTCACACGGTGGAGCATACTCTGGGTTTCCCATGCAAATTTTAGCAGAAGGAAGAATCCCTTGAACCTGGAGAGTTGGGAACCATGGAATGGGTACCAGGCAGTATGACATCAAAGGGTCTGCATTTGCTCACTGAACCTCACCAATGCTATCAGCCCAAAGGGTCAAGCCTTATCTCTCACCCAGCTCTGGGTGTAGATGTGGTAAACCAGGTTGCATCACATGCCCTGTGTGAGTTATTTAAGAATTGCTCTCTATTTCACTGTCATTGTGTTTTGTTTTTGAAATTTTTTTTGACACTGGGATTTATCGGATTTTCACTGCTGCGTTAATGCCGCTGTACACACTCTTGATTCTCTTACGGAGGCATAAATATCCACGGGTTTTAAGATTCTTCCTAGTCAGGTATATTCCTAGGCGTTGAATATGTGGTGTTGAGTCCATTTCGTTGAGCAAGGAGTAGGTCTTGTCTATTACATATTTGGCTTATGCAAGGTTATCTGTGCTAATTTCAGTCTCTGGTTTTATGCAGCCCTCCAACGCACCTTTCTCCATAAGAAAGCACAAGTTGGTTTTCTAAATTTGAGACTGTTCTGTTTTGTAATTCAGTTCATGTGTAGTCAAGTTTACATACTGTGTATTAGTGATATTTTATGATGTTTCTTTTTATGTGTGACTTATTTCACGTAGAATCACCATACCTGTATCCACTCACTATGCGACTACGGGCCTGATGACACAGATTTCATTGCTGAGTGATATTGCATTGTACGTACGTACCACAACTTCTTTATCCATTGTTTGCTCTCTGAGATATTTACCTGGTACTGTAAACGAGGTTCTTGTGAACAGAGAGGTCCCAAACTTTGAGGTGGCTGGGTGTTTTTGATTTTAATTTCCCTAAGCTGTAGGACCATAAGTGGAAGTGCCATAGGCTGTGTTGCTTTGTTTCTTACGTGTTTCAGGAAACACATAACACTTCTCCAGAATGGTTGTCGGCAATTTACATCATATGCATCAGCATAATAAGGATCCCTGTTTTCCATTGCCTGTCCTCCGTTTCTGGATTTTACAATTTTTTTAAATGGCCCTTTTGCCCTGGGGGGCACTGAGATTTCATTGTAGTGCAGGTTTATTTACAAGCTTCTTGGTTGGCCAAAAAGTGCGTATGCGTTTTTTCCTGAATATATTTAGGGAAAGAAGCATCCGCACTTTTTGGACAAGTGCATCATTATCGACGTTCTGCCTCTTTTCCTATTCTTTAAGTGCAATTCCAGTTTAACCCTTCAATCGTTTTCCTGAATTTCTGCCCCGCTTTCAAGTCCCCTTTGCAGGCTTACTTCAATATATTTTTGGAGGATAGCTGTCATTTATAACTCTGCAGGTTTGTGAATTGCAGTGCCCCTGAGCTCCTTTCTTCAACTCGCTTTCTTGTGAGCTGGGCACAAAACCGCAGGATTGCTTCAGGCACTAATCTCTTTCCAGCAGGGCACGCTGAGCGTTTGGTTAATTCCTCTTCCTGGTGGGAAATGAGCATTACATTTGCCCGTGCAGACTCCTACAGCTAGTCTCTCATTGGTTCTCCCTATTCCTGTTCATCTTGCACAGAAATTGCAAGCTGTGCCAAAGAGGAGGTTAAAGGCACTGACTCTCCAAGCGGGGAGAGTGTTAGTAAAGCATCTGGAATGGTGAACCCGAGGACCAGGATACGAAAACTGAGATGCATTTTAAATCGTTTCCCAATCACACGGTGGACGATACTCTGGGTTTCCCATGCATGTTTTAGCTGGAGGAAGAATCCCTTGAACCTGGAGAGTTGGGACCCATGGAATGGGTACCATGCAGTATGACTTCAAAGGGTCTGCATTTGCTGACCAAAACTCACCAATGCTTTCAGCCTGAAGTGTCCAGCCTTATGTCTCAACCAGCTGTCGGTGTAGATGTGGTCAATCCCGGTTGCATCACATGCCCTGAGTGAATTGTTTAAGAATTGCTCTCTATTTCACTGTCTTTGTGTTTGTTTTTGAAATTTATTTTGATAATGGGATTTATCGGATTTTCACTGCTGCGTTTATGCCGCTGTACACACGCTTGATTCTCTTATGGAGACATATAAATCCATGGGTTTTAAGATTCTTCCTAGTCAGGTATATTCCTAGGCGTTGAATATGTGGTGTTGAGTCCATTTCGTTGAGCAAGGAGTAGGTCTTGTCTATTACATATTTGGCTTATGGAAAGTTATCTGTGCTAATTTCAGTCTCTGGTTTTATGCAGCATCCCAACGCACATTTCCCCATAAGCAAGCACTAGTTGGTTTTCAAAATTTGAGACCCTGTTCTGTTTTGTAATTCAGTTCATGTGTAGTTAAATTTACATTCCGTGTATTAGTGATATCTTATGATGTTTCTTTTTCTGTGTGATATAGTTCACGTAGAATCACCGTACCTGCATCCACTCACTATGCCGCTACGGGCATGATGACACACATTTCATTGCTGAGTGATATTGCATTGCACGTACGTGCCACAACTTCTTTATCCATTTTTTGCTTTCTGGGTTATTTACCTGGTACTGTAGACGAGCTTCTTGTGAACACAGCCGTCCCAAACATTGGTGTGGCTGTCTGTTTTTGATTTTAATTTCCCTAAGCTATAGGACCATAAGTGCAAGTGCCATAGGCTGTGTTGCTTTGTTTCTTACGTGTTTCAGGAAACACCATACACTTCTCCAGGGTGGCTGTTGGCAATTTACATCCTGCCAATCAGCATAACAAGGCTCCCTCTTCTCCATATCCTGTCCTACCTTTCTAGATTTTACACTTTTTTCAGATGGCCCTTTTGCCAGGGGGGCAGTGAGACTTCATTGTAGTGCAGATTTCCTTTACAGGCTTGCTTGGTTGGCCAAAAAGGGCGTATGCGTTTTTTCCTGAATATATTCAGGAAAAAACGCATACGCCCTTTTTGGCCAAGGGCATCATTGTCCACGATGTGCCTCTTTTCTTATGCTTTCAGGGCAATTCCAGTCTACCCCCTGCAATCGTTTTCCTGAAATTCTGCCCCGCTTTCAAGTCCCCTTCGCAGGCTTACTTCAATGTATTTTTGGAGGATAGCTGTCATTTATAACTCTGCAGGTTTGTGAATTACAGTGCCCCTGAGCTCCTTTCTTCAACTCGCTTTCTTGTGAGCTGGGCACAAAACCGCAGGATTGCTTCAGGCCCTAATCTGTTTCCAGCAGGGCACACTGAGCCTTTGTTTAATTCCTCTTCCTGGTGGGCAATGAGCGTTACATTTGCCCGTGCAGATACCTACGGCTAGTCTCTCATGGGTTCTCCCTATTCCTGTTCATCTTGCACAGAAATGGCAAGCTGTGCCAAACAGGAGGTTAAAGGCACTGACTCTCCAAGCGGGGAGAGTGTTAGTAAAGCATCTGGAATGGTGAACCCGAGGACCAGGATACGAAAACTGAGATGCATTTTAAATCGTTTCCCAATCACACGGTGGACGATACTCTGGGTTTCCCATGCATGTTTTAGCTGGAGGAAGAATCCCTTGAACCTGGAGAGTTGGGACCCATGGAATGGGTACCATGCAGTATGACTTCAAAGGGTCTGCATTTGCTGACCAAAACTCACCAATGCTTTCAGCCTGAAGTGTCCAGCCTTATGTCTCAACCAGCTGTGGGTGTAGATGTGGTCAATCCCGGTTGCATCACATGCCCTGAGTGAATTGTTTAAGAATTGCTCTCTATTTCACTGTCTTTGTGTTTGTTTTTGGAAATTTATTTTGATAATGGGATTTATCGGATTTTCACTGCTGCATTTCCGCCGCTGTACACACGCTTGATTCTCTTACGGAGACATATAAATCCATGGGTTTTAAGATTCTTCCTAGTCAGGTATATTCCTAGGCGTTGAATATGTGGTGTTGAGTCCATTTCGTTGAGCAAGGAGTAGGTCTTGTCTATTACATATTTGGCTTATGGAATGTTATCTGTGCTAATTTCAGTCTCTGGTTTTATGCAGCACCCCAACGCACCTTTCGCCATAAGCAAGCACTAGTTGGTTTTCTAAATTTGAGACCCTGTTCTGTTTTGTAATTCAGTTCATGTGTAGTCAAGTTTACATTCCGTGTATTAGTGATATCTTATGATGTTTCTTTTTCTGTGTGACGTAGTTCACGTAGAATAACCGTACCTGCAACCACTTACTATGCCGCTACGGGCCTGATGACAGAGATTTCATTGCTGAGTGATATTGCATTGCACGTACGTGCCACAACTTCTTTATCCATTTTTTGCTTTCTGGGATATTTACCTGATACTGTAGACGAGCTTCTTGTGAACACAGCCGTCCCAAATATTGGGGAGGCTGTCTGTTTTTGATTTTAATTTCCGTAAGCTATAGGACCATAAGTGGAAGTGCCATAGGCTGTGTTGCTTTGTTTCTTACGTGTTTCAGGAAACACCATACACTTCTCCAGGGTGGCTGCTGGCAATTTACATCCTGCCAATCAGCATAACAAGGCTCCCTGTTCTCCATATCCTGTCCTACCTTTCTGGATTTTACACTTTTTTCAGATGGCCCTTTTGCCCGGGGGGCAGTGAGATTTCATTGTAGTGCAGATTTCCTTTACAGGCTTGCTTGTTTGGCCAAAAAGGGCGTATGCGTTTTTTCCTGAATATATTCAGGAAAAAACGCATACGCCCTTTTTGGCCAAGTGCATCATTGTCGACGTTCTGCCTCTTTTCCTATGCTTTCAGGGCAATTCCAGTCTACCCCCTGCAATCGTTTTCCTGAAATTCAGCCCCGCTTTCAAGTCCCCTTCGCAGGCTTACTTCAATATATTTTTGGAGGGTAGCTGTCATTTATAACTCTGTAGGTTTGTGAAGTAAAGTGCCCGTGAACTCCTTTCTTCAACTCGCTTTCTTGTGAGCTGGGCACAAAACCGCAGGATTGCTTCAGGCCCTAATCTGTTTCCAGCAGGGCACACTGAGCCTTTTTTTAAATTCTCTTCCTGGTCGGCAATGAGCGTTACATTTGCCCGTGCAGACACCTACAGCTAGTCTCTCATTGCTTCTCCCTATTCCTGTTCATCTTGCACAGAAATTGCAAGCTGTGCCAAACAGGAGGTTAAAGGCACTGACTCTCCAAGCGGGGAGAGTGTTAGTAAAGCATTTGGAATGGTGAAACTGAGGACCAGGATACGAAAACTGAGATGCATTTTAAATCGTTTCCCAATCACACGGTGGACGATACTCTGGGTTTCCCATGCATGTTGTAGCTGGAGGAAGAATGCCTTGAACCTGGAGAGTTGGGACCCATGGAATGGGTACCATGCAGTATGACTTCAAAGGGTCTGCATTTGCTCACCGAAACTCACCAATGCTATCAGCCTGAAGTGTCCAGCCTTATGTCTCAACCCGCTCTGGTTGTAGATGTGGTAAATCCCGGTTGCATCACATGCCCTGAGTGAATTATTTAAGAATTGCTCTCTATTTCACTGTCTTTGTGTTTTGTTTTCGAAATTTATTTTGATAATGGGATTTATCGGATTTTCACTGCTGCATTTCGGCCGCTGTACACACGCTTGATTCTCTTACGGAGACATATATATATCCATGGGTTTTAAGATTTTTCCTAGTCAGGTATATTCCTAGGCGTTGAATATGTGGTGTTGAGTCCATTTCGTTGAGCAAGTAGTAGGTCTTGTCTATTACATATTTGGCTTATGGAATGTTATCTGTGCTAATTTCAGTCTCTGGTTTTATGCAGCACCACAAGGCACCTTTCCCCATAAGCAAGCACTAGTTGGTTTTCTAAATTTGAGACCCTGTTCTGTTTTGTAATTCAGTTCATTTGTAGTCAAGTTTACATTCCGTGTATTAGTGATGTCTTATGATGTTTCTTTTTCTGTGTGACGTAGTTCACGTAGAATCACCGTACCTGCATCCACTAACTATGCCGCTACGGGCCTGATGACACAGATTTCATTGCTGAGTGATATTGCATTGCACGTAAGTGCCACAACTTCTTTATCCATTTTTTGCTTTCTGGGATATTTACCTGATACTGTAGACGAGCTTCTTGGGAACACAGCTGTCCCAAACTTTGGGGTGGCTCTCTGTTTTTGATTTTAATTTCCCTAAGGAATAGGACCATAAGTGCAATTGCCATAGGCTGTGTTGCTTTATTTCTTACGTGTTTCAGGAAACACCATACACTTCTCCAGGGTGGCTGTTGGCAATTTACATCCTGCCAATCAGCATAACAAGGCTCCCTGTTCTCCATATCCTGTCCTACCTTTCTGGATTTTACACTATTTTCAGATGGCCCTCTTGCCGGGGGGCAGTGAGACTTCATTGTAGTGCAGATTTCCATTACAGGCTTGCTTGGTTGGCCAAAAAGTGTGTATGCGTTTTTTCCTGAATATATTCAGGAAAAAACGCATACGCCCATTTTGGCCAAGTGCATCATTGTCGACGTTGTGCCTCTTTTCCTATGCTTTCAGGGCAATTCCAGTCTACCCCCTGCAATCGTTTTCCTGAAATTCTGCCCCGCTTTCAAGTCCCCTACGCAGGCTTACTTCAATATACTTTTGGAAGATAGCTGTCATTTATAACTCTGCAGGTTTGTGAATTACAGTGCCCCTGAGCTCCTTTCTTCAACTCGCTTTCTTGTGAGCTTGGCACAAAACCGCAGGATTGCTTCAGGCCCTAATCTGTTTCCGGCAGGGCATGCTGAGCCTTTGGTTAATTCCTCTTCCTGGTGGGAAATGAGCGTTACATTTGCCCGTGCAGACACCTACAGCTAGTCTCTCATTGGTTCTCCCTATTCCTGTTCATCTTGCACAGAAATTGCAAGCTGTGCCAAACAGGAGGTTAAAGGCACTGACTCTCCGAGCAGGGAGAGTGTTAGTAAAGCATCTGGAATGGTGAACCCGAGGACCAGGATACGAAAACTGAGATGCATTTTAAATTGTTTCCCAATCACACAGTGGATGATACTCTGGGTTTCCCATGCATGTTTTAGCTACAGGAAGAATCCCTTGAACCTGGAGAGTTGGGACCCATGGAATGTGTACCATGCAGTATGACTTCAAAGGGTCTGCATTTGCTCATCGAAACTCACCAATGCTATCAGCCTGAAGTGTCCAGCCTTATGTCTCAACCAGCTCTGGGTGTAGATGTGGTCAATCCCGGTTGCATCACATGCCCTGAGTGAATTGTTTAAGAATTGCTCTCTATTTCACTGTCTTTGTGTTTGTTTTTGAAATTTATTTTGATAATGGGATTTATCGGATTTTCACTGCTGCGTTTATGCCGCTGTACACACGCTTGATTCTCTTACGGAGACATATAAATCCATGGGTTTTAAGATTCTTCCTAGTCAGGTATATTCCTAGGCGTTGAATATGTGGTGTTGAGTCCATTTCGTTGAGCAAGGAGTAGGTCTTGTCTATTACATATTTGGCTTATGGAAAGTTATCTGTGCTAATTTCAGTCTCTGGTTTTATGCAGCATCCCAACGCACATTTCCCCATAAGCAAGCACTAGTTGCTTTTCAAAATTTGAGACCCTGTTCTGTTTTGTAATTCAGTTCATGTGTAGTTAAATTTACATTCCGTGTATTAGTGATATCTTATGATGTTTCTTTTTCTGTGTGATATAGTTCACGTAGAATCACCGTACCTGCATCCACTCACTATGCCGCTACAGGCCTGATGACACACATTTCATTGCTGAGTGATATTGCATTGCACGTACGTGCCACAACTTCTTTATCCATTTTTTGCTTTCTGGGTTATTTACCTGGTACTGTAGACGAGCTTCTTGTGAACACAGCCGTCCCAAACATTGGTGTGGCTGTCTGTTTTTGATTTT